>NC_047115.1:8226291-8389499 GCF_902500255.1 Thalassophryne amazonica | reverse complement strand
CTCCCTCTCTCTCTCTCTCTCCCTGTCTCTCTCTCTGAAGGTGGTGTGAACATTGTACTATGTACATAATGTTCTTTTGTCAATTGAAGAATTTGTCCATATTTTGAAAGGGTGTAAATTTGGTGATATTTTCTATTTTGTTAAGGGGGTGTCATTGTGAACCCCAGGATCGGTTTGTCTGAAGATAATGGCAGTGCAGTACAGTTTGGTGTACTATGTGTGTAATTGGTGTCAAATGGTGAAATGTTCTTTGCTCAAGAACTTGAGTGTTGCATTTGATACTGTTCCTTTCCAAAGTAGAAATGAGGCCTAATATAGCTGTAAATGGTTAACTTGATCTGTAAAACTGCTGATTTTGAGAAGGACATGAAATGATTATTGTGGAATTGTAGTAATTTTCTGACTGTTCTCTTGAATGCCTGTACTGGACAAGGCAAGGGAATCTGTTGGCACAGCAGCCCCACCAAGACTGTTTTTCACCAGCCGCCACTGCCTGAAAGTATACAAATAGCCAGAAGGTGCATCTGAGATGTAATCCTAGATTTGATGTTTTGGTGAAAGAAATCTGTTGCCATCTACCAGGATGAAGAAGATGAAATGAGGGTGGACATTTCAGCAAGACAATGATCCCAAACACACAGCCAAGGAAACTCTCAGTTGGTTTCACAGAATAAAAGTAAAGCTGCTTGAGTGGTCCAGCCAATCACCTGAGTGGAATCTATGGAACTAGCTAAAGATCAGAGTTCATAGAAGAGGTCCACAGAACCTTCAAAATCTGAAGACTGTTTGTGTGGAACAATGGGCCAAAATCACACCTGAGCAATGCATGAGAGGAGTTTCTCCATACGGGAGGTGTGTTGAAGCTTCATTACCAACAAAGGCTTTTGATCAAAGTATTTAATGAATTTCAGTAAGCGTGTTTAATACTTTTTCCTTGTGTCATTTCAAATTTTTACACATCACTTAATTTCTGTACATATTTGTTTTTATTTCTTTGTATGTGCGGATTACATGGGTTGTTACCTACATCTGGTGAAAATGTCATGTCATTAGCACATTTAGAAATATATTTACTGAGAAAAATAGTGACGTGTTCAAAACCTATTTTACCCGCTGTATGTAGGTCGGTGGGTAAGTAGGTAGCAAACTATCAAAATACATTTTTCTCAAAAATAAGCCAGCTGTAGTCTTGGTGGCTAAACTTTGTGGCTTAGCAGTCCCTTGTCATGCCTACACTCAAAAACTAACTTGCACAATGAACATAATAAAATTACATAAGGTATTTCCACCCAAATAAAATGCATTAACTTAGCCAGAAACAATTTTGTGTAATTTGTGTAAAAAGTGTAATTTTGTTGGGCCAACATGATGAATTTGTGTTAATGTTACCTAACTGCCATGGTTCAGGCCAACTAGATTTGTAAGGGTAAATCAGAATCGCCATTGTCACTGTAATTTGCATTGCAATGAGATTTGAGTGCAGCTCCAAAAGGTGCTTTTCCGAGGTGCGAGTAATTGTTAGCCAAATAAAAAATAATGAATATTAACAATGAATTATTTAAATATATGTACAACTAAGTAAAATGTGAACCAAAGTAAAATGTAAAATGAGAATTATTTACAACTGTGGAATAATATTGCATGGGAAGGGTAAAAAAAAGCAAGGGTAAAAAACAAACAAACAAAAAAAAAACCAGGCCCCTCAGCTGCTCCCTTGTTTGCGCTGGGGGTCGACACAGCAAATCTGAGGTGGATCTGCATGTTGAATTGCTACAGGTTTTGTGTCAGATGCCCTTCCTGACGCATCTCCACATTAAATGGAGAAATGTGGCAGGGGTGGGGATTGAACCTGGAACCTTACGTATTGAATCCAAGTGCACTAACCACTTGGCCATCACCCCTGCCCTGTAAGCGGCAAGTTCCTTGATGTAAGTTCCTTGGGTCTTTCAAACTTGTTTGATATGATTATGAATAACTTAATTTATTATGGTAGTGACAAATTGTACATAGTACTTTTAAATAGTTGTATTTCAACTTAACTTTCCTGTGTTGGATCAGCACAATTTATGTAGATCCACCTTGGATTTGCTGCGGCGACCCCGAGTGCAAACAAGTGAGCAGCCAAAGGGACTTACTGTTTGTTTGTTTTTTTACATTTACCCTTACAAATCTAGTTGGTCTGAACCATGGTAGTTAACAGTAATGCAAATTCATCATGTTGACCCAACAAATTTACATTTAGGTCACTCAGCAAAAGTGTTTCTGGCTATGCTAGTGTTTTTTACTTGGGTGGAAATACTTTCCATAATTTTATTATATTCACTGAACAAGTTAGATTAAGTTGCTTCATGTTATGTTAAAACTACATGATTTGTATGTGTTCACCCATAAAACTTTACATCATAGAAACCACATGTTAGACTTATGTTCATGTAACATAAAAATGTTGTTTTTTTTAGTGTACTTTACTGGCTATCATGGAAGCTTCGATACGTTAGTGGTAACATGAAAGTAATGTTATACTTCCTACTCGTGTCTTAAACGTGATGAGTGCTTGGAATATTTTATACTGGAGTCTCAGTTTGGTGCCACACAGTGGATGATGATTTGTATACAGAAGTCTAGAAACAGGTTTACCTGAACATACATGAAGCAGCGACACACGCTCACTCGACCAACTCTGGATAAAAAGAGTCAAAAATAAAGTTAAGAGAAGAGCTTCAACAGACTCCACATGAATGAGATTTCTACATCAAACTCCGGTTGTCTGATTCGACTCTCTGACTGTCTCGGCCACATTTACACATCGCGGGCACATTTAGCACCACGAGGAAGGAGATATCAGCAGACATGCTTATCTGGGAACATTGGCAGGTCATAACGACAGCGACTTCCTCTGCAGCCAGTGGCTGAGCGCCGCTGACAGCCTCCTGTCAGCCGAGCGTGTCAGCGCACAGGGATTTGAAGCGCGGCTCCGGCTGACAGCGGGGACACGCACTTAACAGATGTTTTCACATGCTAGCAAAACACACAGCTACACAACTACGCTTTCAGGTTGACTTAACAGGGGTAGGATGGAGGAGGACAAAAACGTGTTTGAAGTCTTGACACCTGGAAGGGTTGGACAGTTGACGTTTAGAGTGTTGGCTGTGGGAGAGATGAGTGGGTGAGGTACAGAGAACAGCCAGCAGGGACGCGGCCGCGCTTCCAGAGAGCCAAACATACAGAAATACTCAACGCTGGGTGTGTAATTCATCTGAAAACCACAGTTCCTCATTGCTGAAGAAGAAAATTACTCAAATCTTTCTCAGGTGGACAACTGATTAGCAACACCTATAGCACGGTGGTGCATCAGACCTGAGGGCTGGTGATGCTGGCATTTAACGGCAGATTCCATCAGGTGAAGTATATGATAGTCTACCATGCCCCCTGAATGGAATGCCAGTGCCTATTTAGAGCTGGATGGACCGGGACAATGCAGATGATGGTGTCTTGTCCAAGGACACAAACAGGAAGCAGGACGGGCGATCAAACCCAGGTCTTACATACGGTGCTAAACTCATGAAAGTTCAGTAAGGTATGTCTTCTATAATATATTCCAGTTCTAAGGTAAAACTATACTAGTGTATACTAAAGTATATCTAAAAAAGGAAGAGCACAAGAGAAGGGTAGAGTAGAGCCACTTAGGTGCCTGGTCTTGAGAACCAGGGATGATAGGTTGAAAAGCTTTGTTATCCCATGGGAACTCTCCCTACCCACCCAAGCAGCTCAAGAAAATAGACATATCATAAGACATATAAGAAAATAGACATCATGTATATAAGTGATATTTAAATAATAAGGGTAATAAACAATATATACAAGAAGCTAGGAGTTAGCTAATTAAAACCTAAATATTAATATAGGAGAAGATTGTAGTATAAGTATACTTAGTTTGCAGACTAGTAGTAAAATTAAATTATAGCTAGCTTATGGTTATTATATTATAGAAACAGAAGCTATGATGTAATATGTATTGGTATCTATCTAAAGTAAACCCTGCTAGCTTACTATAGAAAGATAAAATACATAATTTATATGCTATCAAATGGAAACCTCAGACTAGTTACTATATGTTGATATCTATTAAAGAACCCATAAAATGAAGAATCATTAAAGATCTACACCATGTGTAATAAAATTGTAAATAACGAAAATAAGCTAACTATAGTTAGAAGGGCTACCATTAAATTAGCCAACTGTACCTAACTAGCTAACAAGATAAACAAAACCGGTAACTAGCATATAAAGTATAATAGCGTAGTTGAACCCTACAATAATGGTATTAACAAATACATATAACATTCTCATTCTCTTGATATTTTTGCACAGCAAAAAGTGTTTGCAAACGCTCACCTGACTGAAGTGATAGCTACATACGCACGTCTGGATTTTCGAGCGCCCCATCATTTAACCACAGCTGCTGCATTTACACTAAGTCACTTTCAGCTGCTGCACAGACTGACAGTTATGTGCCGCATCACTTTATGTCCTCGCCTTCATTTCTCTCATCGCAGCTGAAACAAGTAACAACTGGCTCGCATGAAAAGTATCCGTCATCTGCACAGAAATCCCATTAATCGTGATGACATGTTTCAAAATGATTAAAGTGTTCTTTCCTCCACTGCTTTAAAAGCTATGGCACATCATCGCTGTGCAGGTTGTTTTTCAGTGTTCAGTCTTCTGTGTCAGCCACTAAACACCAACTTGGTGATCTGCCTATATATATACGAGGTCTAATAGATAATAAACCGACCCTTTTATTTTTTTTTAACTATATGGATTTGAATGATGTGCGATTACACCAATCATGCTTGAACCCTCGTGCGCATGCATGAGTTTTTTCACGCGTGTCGGTGACGTCATTTCCCTGTGGGCAGGCCTTGAGTGAGATGTGGTCCCGCCCTCTTGGCTGAATTCCTTTGTTTCACACGCTGCTCGAGACGGCGCACGTTGCTTTATCAAAGTTTTTTCTGGACCTGTGAGGAATATCCGAGTGGACACTATTCGAGAAATTTAGCTGGTTTTCGGTGAAAAGTTTAACAGCTGATGAGAGATTATGGGGTGTTTCTGTCGGTGTAAGGACTTCCCACGGAGCGGGACGTCGCGCAGCGCTTCCAGGCGCCGTCGTCGGCCTGTTTCGACCTGAAAACATTCTAATTTAAGGCTTAATTCACCCAGGACGTCGTGAGAGAACAGAGAAGATTCAGAAGAGGCCGGCATGAGGACTTTATGCGGACATTCCACTGTTTAAGGACATTTTTTTAATGAAAGACCTGGGCGCAAATTCGCCGAGTCGTTTCCGTGACAACTCGGCGAATCCGTCCACGACAGGAAAAACACCTCCGTGTTAAAAACCATTTGTAAAATTCAGGCAGCTTTTGATGGCTTTCAACAAGTGAGTAACTGAAAAATTGTTTAACAGCTTGGGCATGTTCCAACTTGCCCGTTAAGGTTTCCAACAGAGGTGTTTTTCCTGTCACGACCCCCCGCGGTCGGGTCCGGCCCGACATGCGACTCTGCCCGCACGTTCTTTCATTACAAAATGTCCGTTAACAATGGAATGTCCGAATAAACTCCTCATGCCGACTTCTTCTGAAAGTTCTCTGTTCTCTGACGACTTCCTGGGTCAACAGAGCCTGAAATGTGGAAGTTTTCAACTTGAAATGGCGAGATGCTGCCGCCTCGAAGCGCAGATCGCCGTCAGGCACCGTGGGCCGTCCTTAAAGCGACACTACCAGACCAAAATCTCTCATCAGCCGTTAAAATTTTTACCAAAAACCAGCTGAATTTATCGAATGGTGTCCACTCAGTTGTGCCTTACAGCTTTTGAAAAAATTTTGATCAAACAAAGCAGCAGTCTCTGAGCCATTCCTAAACAATGAAAAAACGATGAGAGGGTGGGCGACTCCTTACGAAAAGAAAATATATTTACCAATATATTTTCTTTAATATATTGAAATATATTTCAATACATTATTACCTCCAATACATTATATATCGTAAATACATGGATTAATATATTGTTGATACATATATTACACACCATATTATATATTCACAAAATATATTGCAATATATTGTAAAATATACAAATGATTGCCGCTTTCCATATATTACAATATATTTAGCATGAATATATAATATATGTGTTTATATATCCCAAAATATATGTAATTTTATGTTTATAAATATCAGCCATCATGTATTGCAATTTATATGGGCAAATGTATTGGTATTTTATGTAAAAATATATTGTCACATATATGTTCAATATATGGTAAATGTATTATACATGTGTGGAAAATTATATGGAAACATACATTAAATATATGTTAATATATAAACACAATATATGGTGGAATATATTGTAAATATATGTAACATTATATGGAAACACATGAAATATATGTACATTTATAATGTTTAATATATGGTACAATACATTTTAAATATATGTTAAATAATATGGAGAACACCCTGCACTTCTTGTATGAATACAAACATGTATACGATAATCAACACAAACTCATGGGTATCCATCAAATTCACCTTTATTTTCTTTTGAGGCACAAATCCTCAGGATGTTGAGGTAGATTTTACCAGTACAAACTTTGAACATGTTCAGAGACTCAGCTGAAACAAACTTCCACAGTGCAACATGCTGGTATTCAAAATTTAAATTAAAGCAACTTAAAACGTTCAGCAACACTTTTATGAAATTGAACAATATATATATACAACCTTTCACCGTGCAACACATACTGGTATAAAAATAAACTTTCAGCAACAGTTTTATATAAATGTATATATATATATATATATATATATATATATATATATATATATATAGGCTGGTGTCTGAGTATTATCATGCCGTTTCGTTCCAGCAACTGGAGCGAGCACCAATACTTTTTTAATTGTCAGAAATACATAAAGATTCTTAGAAAAAAGTATAGGATGTAGAGGTAGATTTTTGCAAACTTAACACATGTTCAGACACTCAACTGAAACAACCTTTCACAGTGCAATATACTGGTGTACAAAATTATAATTAAAGCAACTTAAAACTTTCAGCAACGGTTTTATAAAATTTGGGAAAAAAAGTTTGCATATATATACCCCGCCTCACGCCCTACGACTGCTGGGATAGGCTCCAGCCCCCCGCGACCCGTAACTGGATTAAGCGGTAGAAGATGTTGTGTGGGCCGCCAGAAGAGGAGGTACTGCTGGCCCACCACCAGAAGGCGCCCTGCCTGAAGTGCGGGCTTCAGGCACGAGAGGGCGCTGCTGCCTCAGGAACAAGCCGTGGTGACAGCTGTCACCCATCATCTGTGACAGCTGTCACTAATCCATACATCTGGTATAAAAGCAGGAAGACACCTCCACCAAACTGCCGAGATATCATCTTCATTTGGAGGTACTACTCTCAGCCTTTTTTTGAGATTTATAAATCTGTGATTGTGAGTGTTTGCAGGAGAACCGGTCGTTTTGGTGGAGGCTGTGCATGACGGCGCTCCTTTTCCTCTGAGACCACTGCAACGTGTTGAGTGAGAGGTGGAGGTGGCATTCCCACCATTGTTACTGGGTGTTCACACACCCACCCTTTGACTGTCTTTTGCTTTCTGCCAGCAGTACCAGATCCGACACGCCGGAGAGGTGGCCACCTGGGGACTCTGGGATTTGGCGGCTCCAGTATTCCTCGGGTTCAGGTGGCGGTGGAAATCGTGTGGTTCCGGTTCGTTTCCTGACGGGCGTCTCCTATCGTCGAGCCTGCCCACACGACACCTTTATTAATTGACTGTTGCACATTCTGATTCTGCTGTGTTTGGTTGTGACATTCACACCAGTAAAGTGTTATAATTTGACTTCTTCCATTGTCCGTTCATTTACGCCCCCTGTTGCGGGTCCGTGTCACTACACTTTCCCAACAGAAGATGAATGAATGAATGAATGAATGAATATATATATATATATATATATATATATATATATATATATATATATATATATATATATATATATATATATATATATATATATATACTCAACAAAAATATAAACGCAACACTTTTGGTTTTGCTCCCATTTTGTATGAGATGAACTCAAAGATCTAAAACTTTTTCCACATACACAATATCACCATTTCCCTCAAATATTGTTCACAAACCAGTCTAAATCTGTGATAGTGAGCACTTCTCCTTTGCTGAGATAATCCATCCCACCTCACAGGTGTGCCATATCAAGATGCTGATTAGACACCATGATTAGTGCACAGGTGTGCCTTAGACTGCCCACAATAAAAGGCTACTCTGAAAGGTGCAGTTTTTTCACACAGCACAATGCCACAGATGTTGCAAGATTTGAGGGAGCGTGCAATTGGCATGCTGACAGCAGGAATGTCAACCAGAGCTGTTCCTCGTGTATTGAATGTTCATTTCTCTACCATAAGCCGTCTCCAAAGGCGTTTCAGAGAATTTGGCAGTACATCCAACCAGCCTCACAACCGCTGACCACGTGTAACCACACCAGCCCAGGACCTCCACATCCAGCATGTTCACCTCCAAGATCGTCTGAGACCAGCCACTCGGACAGCTGCTGAAACAATCGGTTTGCATAACCAAAGAATTTCTACACAAACTGTCAGAAACCGTCTCAGGGAAGCTCATCTGCATGCTCGTCGTCCTCATCGGGGTCTCGACCTGACTCCAGTTCGTCGTCGTAACCGACTTGAGTGGGCAAATGCTCACATTCGCTGGCGTTTGGCACGTTGGAGAGGTGTTCTCTTCACGGATGAATCTCGGTTCACACTGTCCAAGGCAGATGGCAGACAGCGTGTGTGGCGTCGTGTGGGTGAGCGGTTTTCTGATGTCAATGTTGTGGATCGAGTGGCCCATGGTGGCGGTGGGGTTATGGTATGGGCAGGCATCTGTTATGGAGGAAGAACACAGGTGCATTTTATTGATGGCATTTTGAATGCACAGAGATACCGTGACGAGATCCTGAGGCCCATTGTTGTGCCATACATCCAAGAGCATCACCTCATGTTGCAGCAGGATAATGCACGGCCCCATGTTGCAAGGATCTGTACACAATTCTTGGAAGCTGAAAATGTCCCAGTTCTTGCATGGCCGGCATATTCACCGGACATGTCACCCATTGAGCATGTTTGGGATGCTCTGGACCGGCGTATCCGACAGCGTGTACCAGTTCCTGCTAATATCCAGCAACTTCGCACAGCCATTGAAGAGAAGTGGACCAACATTCCACAGGCCACAATTGACAACCTGATCAACTCTATGCGAAGGAGATGTGTTGCACTGCATGAGGCAAATGGTGGTCACACCAGATACTGACTGGTATCCCCCTCCCAATAAAACAAAACTGCACCTTTCAGAGTGGCCTTTTATTGTGGACAGTCTAAGGCACACCTGTGCACTAATCATGGTGTCTAATCAGCATCTTGATATGGCGCACCTGTGAGGTGGGATGGATTATCTCAGCAAAGGAGAAGTGCTCACTATCACAGATTTAGACTGGTTTGTGAACAATATTTGAGGGAAATGGTGATATTGTGTATGTGGAAAAAGTTTTAGATCTTTGATTTCATCTCATACAAAATGGGAGCAAATCCAAAAGTGTTGCGTTTATATTTTTGTTGAGTGTATATATATATATATATATATATGAGGTCTGTGAGAAAAGTATCTGACCTTATTATTTTTTTAAAAAACCATATGGATTTGAATCATGTGTGATTACATCAGCCAAGCTTGAACCCTCGTGGGCATGCAAGAGTTTTTTCACGCCTGTCGGTGACGTCATTCGCCTGTGAGCACGCCTTGTGGAAGGAGTGGTCCAGCCCCCTCATCGGAATTCCTTTGTCTGAGAAGTTGCTGAGAGACTGGTGCTGTGCTTGATCAAAATTTTTTCAAGAACTGTGAGGCACATCCGACTGGACACCATTCGAGAAATTCAGCTGGTTTTTGGTGTAAATTTTAACGGCTGATGAGAGATTTTGGATTGTTTCTATCGCTGTAAGGAATTCCCACGGAGTGGGACGTCATGCAGCGCTCCGAGGCGACGTCGTCATCCTGTTTCAAGCTGAAAACCTCCAAATTTAAGCCTCTGTTGACCCAGGACGTCGTGAGAGAACAGAGAACTTTCAGAAGAGGTCGGAATCAGCAGTTTATCCGGACATTCCACTGTTAAAGGAGATTTTTTTTATGAAAGACATGCAGACGGATTGGTGCGTCAGCTCGCAGCCGGCGCAGCGTGCCCGCCACAGGAAAAACACCTCCGTTGGAAGCCTTAAGGACAAGTTGGAGCATGCCCTGCTGTTAAACAATTTCTCAGTTACTCACTCAACTGAAAGCCACCAAAAGCCGCCTGGATTTTACAAATGGTTATCAACACGGAGGTGTTTTTCCTGTGGCGGGTGCGCCGCACCGGCTGCGAGCCGATGCACCAATCCGTCCGCACGTCTTTCATTAAAAGAATCTCCTTTAACAGTGGAATGTCCGGATAAACTGCTGATTCCGACCTCTTCTGAAAGTTCTCTGTTCTCTCACGACGTCCTGGGTCAACAGAGGCTTAAATTTGGAGGTTTTCAGCTTGAAACAGGATGACGACATCGCCTCGGAGCGCTGCGCAACATCCCGCTCCGTGGGGATATGGTATGTCCCCCCCCACCTTCTGACATATATGTGTGTACTTGAAACATGCTATGTCAGTCTTATGTGCAAACCATGTCAGAATAGTATCTTTGTTTCTGCAAGTTTGTATTTTTAGCAGCATTGACTTGTTTACAACACCTGTTTCTTGTTTGTCACATTCTGAATTTTCTGGGACTTCATTTGCCCAGATTTGCAACCAAAAATAGTTGCATTTAGGGACTACACATAAGTATCAATGGACCATATGCTAATTTACTAAATTCTGAAAGTTAGGAAAGGAAATCAGAAAAGCTATCTGGGACCTCAGAAAGCCCATCTGCAATTATTGCTTGATCTCCAAAATCAGTCTATGAAAGCAAAATTATGTTCAGTATGAGTGTTGACATTAGTGCCACTTCGAAAATTAAATTCATGGTAAGTAATTTATCCTAAACTTATGATCTGTTGTTTTTCAAAGTTATGCAAAAACAAATCTAGAGAAAAAAAATACAGTATGCGATAGTTAATAATTATTAAGAACCTGTTCTTTCATATTTATGAATACATTTTACCACATTGCAGTTGTTTTTTTAATGAAAACTCAACCTATCATTCTTTTTGAGTTCTACACATGTGGTGATACCTTATTTACACCAGGATGTTAATAAAATCAATGCTGGCTATTCTCAGAATAAAGTAATTATATCCACAGTTTCAAATTGCATAAGTCTAATGGTGTCCACTTTATGGTCTTCTCAAAACATTAAAATTACTGTTCTGGATGCTCAGAATGCATCTGAGCTTATCTAGAAACCGTTGGCCTAAAGCGGCCCCCAGACCCCGGCCTATGGGCTTCAGCCAGCGGGCCTCGCACTTTCTAGGCCCCCCAATTTCTAGTTCTAATTTGCGCCCTTGATGCTGCACTTCCACGATGGAGACGTTCACCAAACCAAACTGACCCGGCAGCACCGGCACCTCACCTGTTTGACACGCATTCATGCAAATTCAGTCTTTGCAACTCAGTGATGTCATAAAATCTGCTCCTGTGTGGGCGTGACATTTGATCAGTTTTGGCCAAAACTGAACCACTTTATCTTTAACTAACACATGACACTTCCGTCATGTTTAAACCACAGTGGCTCCAAAATGTTTACGAGTTATAACCTTGAGTTTCACCTTTCAAGGTCACCCAAGGGCAAATGTGTGACCAAAAGAAAGGTGGTGCATGATTTCATATTAGTATTGAATAGTAACAGACCAACTGAAACAGAAATTCTAAATATCCCTGACGCATAGGAAATATCAGCCTGAGGACAAAGTTTGACATTGACCTGTGACCTTGAAGTTGAACCAGTTATTCTCTACATGAGGTCACTTTGCCCCAAGCTGACCACTCCACCATGTTTGGTCCTGAATGGATCATAATTCTTAACTATGCTCTTCCTGAGACTTTAATTTCACTAATTAGACATTAACCCGCTGTAAAATATCTCAACTACTCTTTTGTGATTGAACCTTCACACACATTCTGGGGCCGACTTTCAGCGTTTCAGTTACTTTGTAATTATGAATTTCAACATTAGCAGCCCCTTCATCTTTAACCTGCACTTATCCAGAATTTCATGTTTCATTTTATGGTCCACTTTCAGCTTTCACCATAAATGCTTCATTATGCTTCGTTTAATCTACACCCCAGTATATAGTAACAAGGCAACATACAGTACCTGCCTATTGATACAAGATCCTGAAAATTAGTTGCTGATCACCACGTAGAAGTCTTCACTGGTAGCATCATCATGACTTCCGTATGAAGTCCTTCATACCAATCAATCATAAATATCTGCTGATCAGTATATGCTTTAGATCATCCAGCTAGACTTTTTGGTTGTTGTTGTTCAGCCCATATTTTCCTTGACCTTTGACTAAACTACTCCAAAATCTAATCACCTGAAGGTATCTATCTAGTTAAGATTTCCACCAAGTTTGAAGGAGATACAACAAACAATTTATGAGTTATCATGTCCACACACACACACACCCCACCAGTGACAATACCCTGTTCTGCCACATGCAGGGTAAAAAGGGAGAGCAAAAGGCAAGAACAATGAATCAGCTGTAGATGCTGGAAAATTATAGGGGGAAAATGGAGTCCAAAGGGACTTGACAGATACCTGAAACTGCAGGTATTCATGAATACCGTAATGTGAAATTGGTCAGGCTGTGTATTCAGCCATTTCCTGCACCGCTTTGATTTTCCAGCGGCTGGGCCAAATGGTGCGGCAGTAATTCTGAGTCGACTTGAATCTCAGAATAATGCCGCCTCTTTGTGTGCTGCTCTCTCCTGCATGGATCACTGACTCATAAACATGGCCAAGTGGTGAGGAGAAAGCAGCCATTTCATCCGAGCGCGCCCCTCTCCTTCCTCTATGCTCGCATGGACTCCAACGGCGCAAAAGAAAAATATTGTTTTTCTGCTCAGCGGGATAACTACCCATTTAAAAGCTGAGCATCGCATGCTGCCATCACTGTGAGGTCAAAAAATGGATTACATCCTGAAAGGTTCAGACAAAAATAGGGCAAATATGAATCTTCATGTTGTGCAGTAATAATTCAAATATCTCACTTAATTTGAATAGAACCTTTCATAGAAGAAATGCTTCCATCAACGTCAAGCTGATTTAATTCAAACACTGCAACTATTAGAATTTAAATAAACTTAAATTGGTTAATAGGTCAGAAATAAGAAGCCCCTAACACTGGACATTTAATCCGTCAAACAGTCATCAAGCATCAGAGAAGTGGAATCATCATCTCATAAGCTGAGTAGATGACCTCGTGGGCCCAAGTATTCTAGACTCTATGAGCAAAAGTATGACTTTTTACTCACTGACCTCGTGACCTTTATTAATATGCAAATCAGGTCACTGGTGCCACAGTGGCTGTGCCCCCACTGGGACAACCCATGTGCCAAATTTGGTGAGTTTGAGCACATTAGTCTAGGAGATATAGCAACAAAATCAGGTCATGTGTGAGTTTACCGACTGTAATTACATTACTGTAGAATTACCAATAAACAGAGCAACACGCATGCTCCAATGTTGCTAGGCCCAATTCAAAGTGATTGTCCTGCCTTGGCAGAGGGCCGTACCACCGGAGTCCCCTCCTTTAAACACTTTGTCCATTCTCATGATCTCAAGGGGAGGAGCTCTCCCCCACCCCACCCACTTTGGAAGTGAGTGAACTAATGAAATCTGATTGATGTCTCAGTTTGTGTCAATAAGAACAGGTGTTCAGGGCACAGTGAGCATATTTTCATATCTGTGCGTCTGTGCGCTGTACGTATAGCTGTCAGTAAAGATTAGCATCTCCGGTCAGAGACGTGTGGTCAGTTAATGAATTACAGGCTCATAATGGCTCTCTATTGATCTAAGGTCCTGAAAACAGTTACTGACCACCACATAGAAGTCTTCACTGGTGAAACGAAGTCCCATTAGCATTTCACTTTCATCAAGGACGACACGAAAAGAAGAACATCGAAGTCTAGTCCGAAGAAACAGATCCAAAGCAAAAGAAAACCCAAACAGGCAGCAGTGTCATTCATCAAACACTTTTTTAATCTGCACTTCACACATCACTCTAAAGAAACCAAGTAAACGTTTGAAGACCTTTGCTCTTGTGTTGCATAAATGAGTCCAGCACACTTTAAAATAAAAAGTTACCCAGTGCTTATGATGATTAGACATCATGAACACTGATAACACAGGGATTTGGTGTATGACTTAATGACTGGGCAACCACGTCGGCTGCTTCCAAAGCTGGAAGGTGACAGATCTTGGACATATGCAACTCGACAGTCAAGTACTTACAGAGTCTGTAGCTGAAAAAAAAAAGAAAAGTTTTGAATCATAGTGGAGTCCCGTACACATAGATGCAAACCTAATCAGAGGCCTGATGGGAAACCAGATAATCTGACACAACAAAATAAAAAAATGAAGGGTTTAAATAAAATTACAAAGGCACATTTTGAAGCTGAAGGTGCCAAGACTAGTAAATTCTAGACAAAGTTCATCAATATCTATAACTGCTTTTTGAATAAAATGTGAAATGTTATCTCTTTAAATTAACGGAAGGCATCATAACCTGTGCAAGCGCATAAATCTATAATGTAATTTTGGTACAAGTCATCAGAACTTCACACTATCTGTCTCGCCCAACTGGTTGTTGAGGTATCCTGGAAATGTGTTTTCAAACTATACCTCTGATGGCTTTGATCAATCTACTCTGAAAGTTCACCTGAAAATGCTCACACAGGTAATATTTAAACCAAATTTGGTGAAAAAAAAAAATCTACTCACCAATTTAAAAGTTATTTTGGACAGAGTCACATGCCTGGTTACGATAACCTGCATGGATTGCTGAGACGTGATCAAGAGGTCTTAGAGAGCAAATAAAGCAAAACATATCAACTGTCCACTGGAAGACTGATACACTTAGGCATATTGTTCAAGTTCTAGTATGAAGTTCTACACCAAGCAAGACGTAGTTTTCATACACGTGATCACCAGCAGAAGGTACATGTTATACTGACTTCTTTCAAAGTATGTCTTACTGTGATACGTTGAGTTTAAGTGCTTTTTGAATTCTGTACTCTGTTTTCTGCTGCCTTGATGGACTGAAATGTCCAAGTTCTCTGCCTCAGATGTTGTCTTGCTGTTTAATTTCAACACTAAAGTTATCAACCTTTTAGCCTGACCATGCTGGTCGCTGATTAACTACTGTTCCTGCTTCACGGGCCACCTCTGGTGATTAACCCCGATTCTGTTTCCAGGTATTATGTGCATCCAGGCCGGATGGGACTCTACAAAAACTCAATACTGACAGCTCTCCTCAATCGATCGGTGGAGACAATAATAGTCACTGGTGTTACGTGCTCTGATGACTCTTATATGGTTAAGAAGTAGTTCTGATGCAGGATAGAAGTTCAGGGTTAATTTCAGCAATGTTCAAGTTTGACAAGCATTTCTTGAAGTGTTGCCATACAAACACTGAAAGGTACCGTCAACACAAAACTATGTCACTATGTCATACAGTGGCACAGGGATACTGGGTGGAAGACGAGGCTTATGGCCCAGTCACACGGCATGTGACGATTCCTGAACGAAGGGAAAAAGTTTTTAAAAAAATTACAATTTGTTGAGAAAAGTTGGACGAATGATCTTTATCACTGAATAGCCTAGGAATCAAGAGCACAAAAAGGACGAAATGAAACCAAAGCTAACGTTGATCTCGATGCTTTAAACGAAACACACCTGGAGCCACTGCTGGAGTAGTGTGTCTGCATCTCTGCGGTCCAGGACGGAGCTGCAGCTACTCCACAAAACCACTCAAAAACATTCAGCTGGTTAAACGAAGTCAAACAATAGGCCAACGTTACTAAAACTAAGCAAACGATAAGAAACTGTCAAGGCCGACAGCAAAACGAAATACGGACGAATTGAGGTTTTCGTTGCCCTTCGTTCAAATTTTTTGACAGTTTAAAAATCCTGACAAAGCGACAGCTGCAGGAACAAAGCTGAGTGAAGGTTAAAAGATGCCAACAAAAGTCCAGATTTCTTGTTTCGTTAGGGCTTTGTTGCCCTTCGTTAAGTGCCATGTGACTGCGCCATTACACATGAGCAAATAAGATGGAATTAATTAACTTCCAAACTTATCACCTTTATGAAACCATAAACCACCACTGTTAACATACAAACGGGGGTGTTCACCATGCTTTACATTGCTCTTGTTTTGTTGTGAATTCCAGGGATAGCACCGGTGTTTTCTTATGAAGTGTTCCGGACTCGGCTGACTGGCACAACTTGGTGCTTCACCAAACTCTTATCACGTGTGAGCAGCCTTAATCTCTCTGTTCACACTCCTGGAACTTATACCTTCAGCTGTCCAGAGCCGGTACCTGCCTGTGATGTGAGCTATGGTCCCGGCTGCACATGCTTCAGTGGAGATGCCCGGTGGTGGCAGAAGAGTGCTGTTGTGAGTTTTGTCTGTTGGAGGGCTGCCAAAGTACAGTCCTTGAAAAACACTGGCATCTATGCTGGCGTTTCTTTAAATTGGTCATTAAATATGCACCCAAAGTTATTTGCATCTCACCGCCCACATTACCATCTCCCTGTGGCATGAGACAAGATTTGGTTTGAAGAGCCTATTGAGATAAAAATGTCAGAGGAAATAAAAAGAAAATGTTCCTCTATCAAAGAGGTCAAAATATCATTCTTGTTCTTTGAAGATGTGGAGGTAGAATGTAGCTCTTTGATTTGACACAGTGCTCATCACCTGTCATGTCATGAGAATGAAAAAAAAAAATCTAGACTGTGCCACATTCATGCCAGGCTGTGAAAGGCCTTCAACAGGCTCACTGTTGGACCGAGTGGCATCTGCACGGTGGTGAAGAAGGGAATAACATCGCCATCTAGAGGCAGCAGCATACCCACAGAAGTAAAGTGGCTGTCATCCTCTCGTGCTTTCTCTCAGAGTAACCCTACGACTCCTTCTCAACACCGACCACAAATACACACACAGAGAGACGCACACTCGTGCATGCAGCTGTTCCACCCCGCTCCTCTCCACATACAAGTGTGAGCTCAGAACTATAGCTCCCCATGCAAGGTCACGTCCAGCCAACATGCACAGAGACAGTGGACAGGATGAGGGAGGACAGAGAAGCCCTCAGTCAGAGCAGAGCATGCGCCACGCGGAGCTCAGAGCTCGGGGGGGCGGACGCTAAACCACATGTTCTTACCTAAGATGGGAGCCAGGCGGAAGATGTCAGATAGACGGCTGTTCACCGGCTCGTATGGAGAATCCTCCAAGAAATCGTTACCTGTAAGGAAGACAAGAAGTTCAGACAGATCGATTGTGCCATTTTTAACCCCCCCACCCCACTTTGTTGATCGTCCTGCAAGGTTCATGTTGGCCCCCATGTGATGCGGGTTATTTGGGTCAGTCGATATCCGTGCTGGCACAAAGTCACACGCTTGATTAGGCAGCCTGGTCAACTGTGCTGCACGAGTTGACTTACTGGGGAAGGGCTAGATGCATTTTTACCGACGAAAAGCCCCCCCCCCCACTAAGAACAACACTTTAAGATGCATTGCAGGCGCGGAGGCGTATCATGCTCCATCGCTTTCACAGAAAGTGATTCAGGAGGTCAAAAAGAATCTCCGCTCTGCAGAACCGTTGCAGTGAACTGAGTCCGGGGTCAAATTTGAATGAAGGTTCTGTGATCGTCCACTTGTCCAGCGGGTGCTAGTTTTTCCGTTTTTTCTTTTTTTTTTTAGGTTTGTGACAGAAGGAACACTTATGTCCCAATCAGACAGGAGTGATCACATAACCTCCTGTCAGATGGTGGAAGTTACAATCAGAGCGATATTATGAGCCAAAAAAAATAAAAGACCAAAATTTACATAAAAATGGAAACTTTTCCAAACATTTTGTTATCAAACCCTTGTGACAAAGAAATGTAATAGAGGCCTGATGTTTTGCAAGTGTAATTTGTGCTTCTCAGGAGAAATTCCCAGCCCAGTCTCACTTTTTTTTTTGTGCACCCGTCACAAAATAATTCAAATTTTCGCAACAGGTTTTTTTTTTTAACTCACTATTACTAACCCTACAAACCACCCCCCAACCCCAACCTAATCCCCACCCTAACCATAACCACCCTCATCCTCCTCACTTTACTTTTAATTTTGTGCAGCCATCACGGAATGAATTAGAATGAATTTGTGTTGCCGTGATGAAAATGAGGCGCTTTTCATCACAATATCACAAACCAATAGATTAATGTATATTTCGTGCTGCTGAATCACAAGTTGTCGTGAGACTGGATTGAAATTCCATCCTTCCGTAAGTGCTTCTGGTAAAATTTCATATCTTAAAACTTAAGAGTCTTAAAACTCTCAAAATCTTTATACATTAATACTGGGAGGTTAAAGTTCTGTCTGCCCAAAAGTTGTGCATTTCTGACATGTAGAAAAGCCTGAATTTGGGCTTTTATAAGTAGTAAATGCACCTGAAGCCCTGAAATGCTCACATCACCTGCTAGATGGCAACAAGAGCTGCTCAAATGTGCGCCAAGGTCTCAACTGTTTATTCATTTGAGAAGTTAACTTTTAGCTAAAATAAGATGGGCTGACAGCAAAAAGAAAAAAATAAATAAATAAATAAATAAAAATCAACTTACAGTTGTGTCCTTGCCCTAACTTGCTTGTTGTAACTATAGATACAACCAACAACATGACACTGCCTTCACTCAGACTGGCAGCTGACGTGTTGCATCACTCAGCATTTGCACCAAATAGACTTGTTTATTTTGGCCTAGCTGGCGACATAGCGACCACTTGTTTATTTCCACCATAAAGTGCCACTATGTTTAAAAACGAATGGTTCTGTCTCTTGAAGCAAATGTGACCAAGGGGTGAAAGGGTCCCAACCATCCTTGATGGCATTGTTCACAATACTGTCAGAGGTCCCTCTGCTGGTAAAACTACATAATGACACCATTTCCAACAGCCAAAATGTTTTTATTTTGTTGTTGGGATTTTTTTTTTTTTTTTTTTTTTTGCATTGTGCATTCCGTAAAATTCAAATTTTCATATCAGGAAAATATTAGACTATGTGATCGCCCAACTAGTATAATTGGTCGGGCTCTCGTTACAGTGCCCCGAGGCAGAAAGTTAGAAGGGGCTGATGTTTCCTAATGGCTAAATGGGGTCTGGAGACAGCTGAGGGTCTATGTGTGGTACATGTGCAATTTCTGAGTACACAACATGTTCCCAGCCTCAGAAGTAGGTCTCAAATAATTACTGACACAAAATTCTCAAAAACACACTGGGTTCACCTTGTAATGTCTGATAAATCCCCCAGTAAATACGCAGGCAGTTCTTTTCCTTCTTCATGCCTCTTTTACAGCGGCAGTTGTATAGGGGGCTGTGTTTGAGCGCATCCATGGCGCTCCGGCACTCGTCCTTGGCCTCCAGACCGGCCACCATGCTGAAGTTGCTCTCCTTGCCGCCGGCCACGCATTGCCTCATGGTGCGGTACTTGGTGCTGCACGCCTGCTCCTTCAGGCACTGCTCCACGGCTTTGACACAGTCCACCCGGATGGTTCCAGCGCGCAGGTTCTCCTCAGCATAACACAACACATCTGGAAAAATAAATAAATAAATCTTTTCACTCACTCATTCACAAATAAAGCACTTGATACTTGTCGTACCTTGCGATTATGACATGAAAACTTTGACTCTTACAATACGAGGGCTGTCAATAAAGTAACGGTCCTTTTTATTTTTTTCAAAAACTATATGGATTTCATTCATATGTTTTTACGTCAGACATGCTTGAACCCTCGTGCGCATGCGTGAGTTTTTCCACGCCTGTCGGTGACGTCATTCGCCTGTGAGCACTCCTTGTGGGAAGAGTCGTCCAGCCCCTCGTCGGAATTCCTTTGTCTGAGAAGTTGCTGAGAGACTGGCGCGTTGTTTGATCAAAATTTTTTCTAAACCTGTGAGACACATCGAAGTGGACACGGTTCGAAAAATTAAGCTGGCTTTCAGTGAAAATTTTAACGGCTGATGAGAGATTTTGAGGTGATTCTGTCGCTTTAAGGACTTCCCACGGTGCGAGACGTCGCTCAGTGCTCTCAGCCGCCGTCGTCAGCCTGTTCAAGCTGAAAACCTCCACATTTCAGGCTCTATTGATCCAGGACATCGTGAGAGAACAGAGAAGTTTCAGAAGAAGTCGGTTTCAGCATTTTATCCAGATATTCCACTGTTAAAGGAGATTTTTTTAATGAAAGACGTGCGGACGGGTCCGCGCGTCGGGACGCAGCCGCCGCGACGCTCCGCCACAGGAAAAACACCTCTGTTGAAAGCCTTAAGGACAAGTTGGAACATGTCCTGCCTGTTAAACAATTTCTCATATACTCACTCCACTGAAAGCCATCAAAAGCCGCCTGGATTTTACAAATGGTTATCAACACGGAGGTGTTTTTCCTGTGCCGCCGCACCGCGTCGGCTGCGTCCCGACGCGCGGATCCGTCCGCACGTCTTTCATTAAAAAAATCTCCTTTAACAGTGGAATATCCGGATAAAATGCTGAAACCAACTTCTTCTGAAACTTCTCTATTCTCTCACAACGTCCTGGATCAATAGAGCCTGAAATGTGGAGGTTTTCAGCTTGAACAGGCTGACGACGGCGCCTGAGAGCGCTGAGCGACGTCTCGCACCGTGAAAAGTCCTTAAAGCGACAGAATCACCTCAAAATCTCTCATCAGCCGTTAAAATTTTCACTGAAAACCAGCTTAATTTTTCAAACCGTGTCCACTTCGATGTGTCTCACAGGTTTAGAAAAAATTTTGATCAAACAAAGCGCCAGTCTCTCAGCAACTTCTCAGACAAAGGAATTCCGACGAGGGGCTGGACGACTCCTCCCACAAGGAGTGCTCACAGGCGAATGACGTCACCGACAGGCGTGGAAAAACTCACGCATGCGCACGAGGGTTCAAGCATGTCTGACGTAAAAACATATGAATGAAATCCATATAGTTTTTGAAAAAAATAAAAAGGACCCTTACTTTATTGACAGCCCTCGTATCTCACAATAATGATTGTCATAATCACAAGGCACTTCTCGTACGTATCTGATAAATATTGCTTTCATCTTTAATGACGTCTCGTGATTGAAACTTCTATCTGGTAATTATGACATACTATCAATTATTTTGTACTCTGCAATATCACTCAATTATAACTTGTCCTAACTTTGCATCTATCTTGTAATTGTAACTCAAAATTATTACTCAACACATAATTATGGATTGTAATTATAATGTAGTATTTCATAAATATGCCTGTGGCTTCTAAGTATCATTTCTGGTCTCCAAATTATGACATTCAGTACATCCATGACCTACCATCTCATTTATTGAACTCACGATTATTAATTATCATTTCACAGTTAGGACATATTACAATATCTCACAATCATGACATTGTGTCTCATACTTTTGACATGGTGTCAAATATTTCTCAGCACTTTAAAATGATTAGCGTGCTTGTTTCCAAAGTGGAAGGTTCCCATTTCAACACCACCTCTGCCCATTCTACATGTAATTTAGAGTTGAATCAGGAAGGACATCTGGTGTGAAATATATGCCCAATAAAAATGCCCAGACCACAAAACCCAGCGGAGAAACCAAAATAATAATAATTTTTACTTAAAAAGCTCAAAAATGCAAAAATGTAGAGTGGGACTGAGTCCAGCAGATAAAAAAAAAACAAACAAAAAAACGCTATCAGCGTGTAAACTGAAAAGAGCACACAAATGTATTAACTGATTAGTTTGGGGTGAACCAGATCGATCCCAGACTTAGGACGAACTATACAACTGAGCAGTGAAGTGAAACTGAAATTAAAGAATGGATAGAATGTGTGCCTGGGGATGGTGCCAAAACTCCATCTGTACTACAAAGTAGTGACGATTAACTGGCAGACTGTTCAAGAACATTTCAAAATAAAACACTGTTCCAGAGTCGGCAATGAAAGAAAAAAAAAAACAACAACAACACTGGCCCCTAGTGGACAGTTTACAAATGTGCACCCATGTCAAATTATGGATTTCATATTCAATAGCTACAATCAGTAAAGGGTCTGTCTGTCCTGCTGGTATTGGTTTAGGCTCTCTGATTTATGACTTAATCGAGAATTACTACTTTACTATCTCATACTTCAATATAACAAATTCAAAATCATTTTAACTCATAATAATGGCTTGGTGTCTCATTTAGAAATCATAATACCATATTTTCTGGAGTGCATGTCATGGTTTTGTTTATTGTTTGGGAGGTCGTGCGACTTATATGGCAAATAATAATAAAAAAAAAAATCACACGTTTATTAATAACTATTTATACTGGCCTTTCCCATGAATCAAAGCAGTAAACAAAATAAGCTCCAGTAATAAAAGCCAAGAGAGTACACTACAACTACACACAAAAATAAAAGTGCTGACAACACAGAAACAAGGTGTGCAAATATGTTTTTTTTTCCTCTTCAAGATGCATTTTTAATAGGTGTAACTTGTACTCCAGAAAATATGGTAAAATCATAACCAGCTGCTTTTGGAGAGTTGGTCCATGAGTCAAGAAGGAGTTGATTAATTTCCGATATTCTGCTCTGCCTCCAAACGAATCTATTAATTGCGTTACTTGACGCTGCAAAACAGATTTCCCTTTGATCTCTTTAACATCATTGTCTTTTGACGTCACAAAGAAGCCGTGGTGGGACTCGGTACGAATACAAGAGTCAAATTATCAATCCAAAAGATCGATGCGCTTTCCGAGTCCTATTCTAGTTCAGATTTTGCACTTCACGACTCATTCTCTTGGAATTATGATTGACAGTCTTATAATTATGAGTTATCTTGTAATTACGGCGCATGAGGCAAATATGAGAACGCATTACTTACTGTGCAGAAAAGTGAATTTTCATCCTGACTGGCATCAACTGGCTTCCACAGGTTTCCACTTTTTTTTTTTTTAATTAATGTAGGTGGCTGTTGTCACTGAACAGAGCTGCACTTTAACCAGCAGCCCTGACCAGCTGTGGTTGGTGGTAACTAAACTTACCTAAAAGCGGCAGCAGGACGTAAAGTGCTGCGAGGATCATGGTGTTCGTCTCCATCTGAAACACAGACCCGGGTTTGAATGGGACTGGAGACTTCAAATCGACTTAGCTGTAGTTTAATTCCCAGGATATCTCCACTCTGCTGAAAGCCATCGAACACCGGCCGCAGCGCGCGCTCCGCCGTGCGGCTCCGGCGCGCCTCTTCGCGCAAATATTCCCTTCCACTCAAGACAAAAGTGACCGATCCGGATCCCCAAGAGGTCTTCAAAGCTCGTTCCTCTGCAGACAAAGTGTGCAGCGGGTCGCTCGGCGCCTCCGAGGTGAGATGGAGACGATGGTTTGAGCGCAGCAGCGAGCGCGTCCGTGCGTCAGAGCGCGCACAGCCAACTGGACCACACAAAGTGTGCGCAGCGTGATCAGCCACGGGAGAGACTCCAGCAGCCCCGCCAGGAGCACACAGCACCGCTCAGAAGACAAAGTGGGAACTGCTGTGTCAGATGGACACGTTTAAGATGTTACCAAAGTCGAACCTGCAGCCTGCAGACTTCATGTGTGGGCACGGGTTCGAATTTCACTGTCACGGCTATTCTGCAGCCCCGATGGTCAAAGGCCACACTGACACATGACATGCATGATGCAGGAAGGAGTGTGGAGGAACTTCATAAGAGCTGAAGGCGCTTAAAAAAAGTCTCTATGACGCTGCAGGTTTTCCAGTTTGCGTTATAGTTAGTGTGAGACGCACAGCAGCAGCTGTACATAAATCAAAACAAAGCATACTTTGTGGATTACAATATAAATGATATAATTGTGCTTTTTGTTAGCGCTTTTCCTCTGAACATGCCTTAAATCCGCAGTGACTATCGCCCTCTGCTGGTAGATCCAGGTACAGCAGAGAAGCCTTTGATACCCACTCCATCAATCTGTTTGAATCACTTTCATCGATCCACGTGGATAAACATTCATGCGGATACCAGAACTTTATGTTTTTGTAATACTATTTACATTTTTATTTATGCTATTCATGCAGGAATCTGTTATATATACAAACATGATCAAGTCATTTTGCAGTTATTTTGAAATAAGACTTGAGTATCTGATAATTCACCTCTTTTGAAACACTTGCTATTTTTTCACTTTTTAAACATGAATAATCAATTCAAATATTCAGTACTTCCCTGCAGTAGCTCAATCTCACCCAAACTCGAAAAAAAATAAAATAAAAAAAAAAAAAAGTAAAAAAAAAAAAAAAACTTGAATAAAAACTGCTCTGACAGTTCAGTGGTTATGAAAAATTAGCACTAATGTAAACTTTTTGCTATGGAGTCTGAACAAACACCATTATATTAAACTGGGGTCCAAATGGACCCCAAAAGAAAAAAATATAGAGCCCATAGTATTTAATCAAAATTGTTTAAAACAGAAACTGAAGACAACACTACAGCAAACCGCTACATAAAAATTAATCTGAATAATTGGAACACTTCAGAAAATATATAATTAAATATGCCCCTGAGGTTTCTTCTGGCCCCATGTGCAGTGATTAGAATTAATCAATTTGTTATAAGAAATGTCAAAAAGCAAATAATGTCTGTGAGCACAGGAGACAAAAATAAATAAAAGCCCAAAATCAAAAAATGTGTTTTTGACAATGAGTCAAAATCAGTTTGTTTCAAGTTCAGACTGTTGCATCTGACAGTGATTTAGAGTTAATAACAGCTCAAAATGTAATGTCTGGTTTAATCCCAATTGAAATCATTTGGAGAGCAATTTGAACCAGTCAGGTCTCACCATAGATCTCTAATCTAATCTTTTTGTAATTTATCCGGATTAACAAGTTTCTGTGGTACATTTGAAGCGATTAAAGCCAGTGGAAAAATAAAATGAGTTTTAGTGGTTGAAATTATTGAATCCATTTTATGGCCCGTGCTGTAAAATGTCTTTAAAGTAGATTAAAAGCGGTTTAAGCATCGTTTCTGCTGGTTGAAAACATTTTGACGCAAGCAGCAAAAACAGAAAATCAGATAAAATGTTCCATAGTTTACACAACTCCATTGTTACTGCTGTCTGAGGGTTCAAAACTATATCAATCAATCAACATTTTACCCTTTACAGCAGCCAGATGGTGTCCAAATGTATAATCTCTGAGCTAGACTAAAGAAAATGTAAGATCTTTTCTGTTTGTTTGCTGTCACTCTAAAAAAAAAAAAAGAAGAAGAATGCACTGGCTGAACTCAGAATTAAGTTAACCATTTTCATGAATCGCTTTAGTAATTCAACCAAACGAATTACTGAGTCAATGCCATGAAACGTTTATAGACTAACTCAACTTTAACAAAGCATTATTTTAGCACATTTTATTCACTTTGTCCTCCACAAGATTAATTAAGTTGAACCAATTTAATTAATCTTGTATCATTATTCAGTAGTCAGATTATTTCATTTTTGGTCTAACGTTTTAAAATTTACTTCCGTTCTACTCAAATGTCCACACAAATTGTTACCCTTTCTTATCGAGACAGGACTGTATGGCACAGTTTAGACTTTATATGTGGCACATTCAAGAACAGTCTATGTCTTGCTCCAAACTCATGTCGCTTTATGATGTCATAAGGCAAGAATATTATAGAGATCAAAAGGAAAATACCTGATACAGATCACCACCAAATATTATGCCAAAATAGAAAACTGAAGGCAAAATGCACCGGGTACTCAGAGTACGGCTGCAAATAAAATAATTTATTAACATTCAAAGATGAGCTGTGGGGTGGAGCCGTTGGAGCGATGTGCACGTGGGGAAGATGCCTGGTGAGGATGCTGGAACAACACCAAACAATCTGATAAACAAAAAGAAAATCCACGGGCTTAAAAACTGTGATTAATGAGGAGACAATACGAGACAGGTGCTTTGATTGTGAACGTTTAACCAGCTGTGTGAGGACGGGGGCCGTGAGAAGAAAACACTCATAAACACACAACACACTGGGACAAGGTGAGCAGAACTACAGCCGTGCCTTTCCAGTGGAGCGTGCAGTTAAAGCTGCTTCACTTTTGGTTAATAGGTTTTGAAAAAGGAGTAGTTTGCAGTGTTTAGATATGAAGTTTCTGGGTAACATTTGTCATAGAATCCAATGGATGTTGACCTTGTTTGACCTTTACTCTGGAGGCCAAACATTCAACATGGTTAAAACTATTCCATTTAATCATCCTGCTACTACAACCTATTATTTGCATCACTTTTGATCAAAATTGGAGCAACTTTAACTTTTGACTCCTTCACCGTTTTTGCTGTTTTTGCCAGATAACTCAAAAACGTTCAGTCATAGACAGTCCAAACTAAAAATATAATAATAATAATAGAGCCTTTTATTGTCATTGTACATATATACACAACTAAATAGTCCAGCCACTAGGAACAGTGGGCAGTCAAAGTCACAGAGTAACAACTCCAGATGGAGAAATGCTGCCTTGGTCGTGGGCAGAGAAAGGAACAGACCTTAAATAAGCACGGTTTTGATTGTGGGAGGAAACCCACGCAGACAACACGCAAACACCACAAAGACAGGCCAGGAAGCGATCCCACCACCTTCTTGCTGTGAGGCATCAGTGCTGACTACTAATTCACTGTGCCGCAGCACTACACCCTTTGGGAATCTTTAGGATCAGATAAATTATTTGGTATACTTTTTAAGATGATTGGACCATTTTTAGATGTTGACGTGTAATTCTTCGTTGACCAGCTGCCACCCTGGGATGGCCACCATACTTTGTGTAAGACATGATATCCTGCGATTTAGTCCCCTTAAGTGGTACTGATGAGATGGGAATTGTCTACTGGCTCATGAACTGAAGTGCCCTCAACTAAATTCTTTCAGTCCTGTTTTAGACTTTATTTGACATTTGCATGAACACCACATTTGATAAATGTCCTTTCTGTGCACAGATGTCCAACATGATATTGCACCATGTGCCATCCTGTTATTACTCTTCTTATTGTCTATTGATTGTCTATATTCTGTATTGAGAGGCTAAACCACTTTGCTAAACACATGCAACCAGACTGTGTCAATTGACCCCTGTCTGCATTAAAGACGTGGATGAATCAATCAAGCATGCTGCTGTCCACCAGAGTAAATCACGCTTTGCAGCTTCGCTCACAGACGGGATGAAACTGTTCACTTAAATGTCGAGGAATAATCCCAGACTGAAAATGAAGCCATGAATAGGTAGATGCAGTGACTCAGTCCAGCACAGGGGGCAACCACTTCTCAAAATTACTTTCAATTTAGTTAAATAGACAAGTCACAGGCCAAATTATAGTGCAGTTTTTTAAGAGATACGTACAACTGGAAAAAGGAACATTACAGAAACCAACAACAGTCCCAGGCTACTATCAAGACTAATTGTCTGCTTAGAATTTGATGAGTTTGCTGTTTTTAAAGTCTTAAAGGGAACACTGCCAGTCAGTTAAAGGGAACGTTGCCAGTCAGGAGAAGGTTCAGTCTGGTGATTTATGGAAAGCCTCAATCAATATGTGATATTAATTTTGCAAATGAATGTCAGAATGATGTAGTCCTCGGGTCATTTTACGTTTCACACAGTAATGTGTTTGATGGCACCGGATCAGAGGTACGGCTCCTTTCCCCAAGAGAGCGGCAAAATTATTCAAAGAATTGTGCGACAAATGTTCCCCGTGGCTCAGAGCTCTGGATTACCATTATTGATATCTGATTTAGCCGACGACGCTTTAGTGTACAGCATGAGCCGTGTTAACAGTGTCTGTGATTGGCTGCTGTTGCAGGATTGGGTTGATGATGTCAAAAGGAATGATTTTAAATTGAATGATCAAAATGTAGCATAATGTGAAGTGTCTTTTTGATATGAAGTGAGCCATGTTGCCAGATTCTACTTACATTTTCCTGCCTGATCAGCCATTAAACCCCACCCAGTTTAAAAAATAAAATGCCCAAATCCTCTTAATCATGTTGCAAACAAAAGGGGTATTACATAAAAACATCATTCATTCATTCATTTTCTGCAGCTTTTCCAGGTCTGGGGCAGGCAGCTCATCCACACTTCCCCATCTTCAACCTCTTCCAACAGGGGATCCCGAGGCATTCCCAAGCCAGCTGGGACATATAACCTCTCCAGCATGTCCTGGGTCTTCTTCCCAGTTGGATGTGCTTGGAAGACTGACCTTGTGAGACGACCAGAGGACAACCTCACCAGATTCCTGAACCACCTCAGTCGGCTGCTTTCAATGTGAAGAAGCAGCGGCTTCTCGTCCTGTCCAGGAGTATAAGCCAAATTAATGTGCATATCATGTGTGGCAATCTAAAAATCCAAACACTGCATGAGCATTGTTTTTAAAGTTACAAGTCAAAAAGTTAATAAATGAAAACACTCTATTTCCATTGCTGGATCCATAGACTGGAAAAAGCCTGTGTGACATCAGGCTAGATCATTATCACAGTGCAGAAAAGTCATAAAAAATATATATATTTAGGTCGTACAGGAAGACAAAATGACATGAATTTCAAAATACTCGTATAAGCATACAAAAATTTTATTAAAACACACTGTCCATATGTCGATACTAGTACAACCACTACAGGCTCCATAAAATGTGAATAACGGTGGTGGCCAAGTGATTAATGCGCTTGGTTTCAGTTCAGAAGGTTCCGGGTTCAAATCCCACCCCTGCCACATTTCTCCATGTAATGTGGAGTTGCGTCAGGAAGGGCATCCGGCGTAAAACCTGTGCCAATTCAACATGCAGATCCACCTTGGATTTGCTGTGGCGACCCCAAGTGCAAACAAGGGAGCAGCCGAAGGGACTTACTATACTTAATTTTCATAATTATTGAGCGTTAGCTTCCTGCAGGGGTGGTGGCCAAGTAGTTGGTGCACTTGGTTTCAGTGCGGAAGGTTCCTGGTTCAAATCCCACCCCTGCCACATTTCTCCATGTAATGTGGAGTTGCGTCAGGAAGGGCATCCGGCGTAAAACTTGTGCTAATTCAACATGCAGATCCACCTTGACTCTGCTGTGGCAACCCTGAGTGCAGCCAAAGGGACTTACTATTAAGAGTTAGCTTCCTGAAAGCTTACAAATGACCACTAGCTTTACCACTGAGCTGCTCTGATTGTGTTCATGAATAATTTTGCCTTTGTCCAACAGTCATTGTTGCTTTGTAGTATGTGCAGCAGATAACAGACAACAGTTTTTTTTTATTTTAAATCAGCAGTGAATGTCTTCTCTTGGCCTTGTGGTTAGCAGAAAACAAGCTAGCCATAATGAGTGAGATGTGAGCCGCTACAAGCTCGTGCCTAATGACTAGCTAAATGAGTCAGCGCGTTGGAACCACTTACATTCATTTTCAGTTCAGACATTCAAAATGACACATATGAGTTTGGACTCCCTATTTCAACACATCCTTCTGACTGAACAGCAATTAACACAACAGACCAAAAGAATCAGAGAAGGTGAGGCTGCTTGTTTACTGACTTTAAGCTCAAATGAATAAGCTGGCTAGCTAAGTTCATGCTAATGGAGATAATTATATATTAATGCTGTTAGCTAGCCAGGTTAGCAGTAGTAGGAAGAAAGATAACATTTTGTTAACAAAGATTTGGGGTATTAGCTCTTTATGCAATATATTTGACATGAACATTTCAAAGAAAATTTATTCTCTGAGATGCTAGCAGTCAAGATGTAGATGGTTAAGCAGGTTAGCCCATTTCAGACATCTTTTGTAAGCAATAAATCAAAAACATTAAAGTCTCTCATCTTGTAACTCACTAAGTTAAAGTTGACCACAATGACGATGAGCGCACCGCTATTTTCTTTGACATTTTTCAGAAACTTCTGCTGCTGCATCATGGGATAGTATAGTGTAGTCCGTTTGCACGCTACAGCTGTAGTAAATCACCTGGATACTGTTCGATTACTACTAAATGACTACTCAGTATTTCTACCCCCTACGGATTGTGATGTAGTGCTTTTTGCATACTAAGCTAGTGTGAGCCCATGACTGTAGCCATGGTGCCTTCTATGTGCGGAAAATACAGGACAAAATATACAACAGAGTGAGAAAGTAAAATAAAAATGAAAGAATTTACTTACCAAATACCCTCCAGATTGGATGGGCACATTTCAATTCCCATCTGCTCTCAAACTCGCCTCCACACCAGCAACCACCTGTAGGCCCCAATTGGTTGAAATGTGTGTATTTAATCTTCACTCTCGAGTATCACAAGTGATAGTTTGTGCTGCTATTACAGAAAATATTCTTGAGCAATACTTGTTTGACTGTATTATCTTTAGAAATTATACTGAGAAAAAAAAAAAAAACAACTTGCTGTTGGCTAATGAAGCTGTACTGCTAAGAGCTATAACAGGTTAATGCTAACAGGCTATGCTAACTAATCCTCTGAAACCAGGCCTGTCAAGAAAAAATATTTAAACCAAAAGAATGTATATACATCATTATCATTTTCTGCTCTGTCTATTATGTTAGCAGTTGCTGATTAATTTTCTGTCAGTTGCATAATTGATTAATCAAGTACCTATTCAGGTTTTAATTCTTTTGCAATCATTTTCAGCCCAGTCAGCCATCATCAGATGTAATGAGAAGATCAAGTCCTCCACTGAAATGTATGAAAAAGCAAAAGAGGAAGTCAAGAAGAAGGTGAGTTTAATAACTGTTACACTCATCAGCTTTGATTTGTCTCTGCTGCTTGTGCTCTAAGTATTAGTACATTTTTGTGAGGATTTAGGGAACAAGTGCAGTGTTGAAACTAACAGGCGTCTGCTCTCCGAGTGCTACTGCTAAGCCAGAAGAGATGAGGAGGGCAGCATCATGAATCCTGTCCCAAATTAAATATGCAGCTCACAAATCACATTTCCACGCTACACCAGTCAAGGCTCGAGTTACCAAAGACCACGAGTGGTGTGTTGAAGGGTACCAGCAGAAACTATGCTAGGGGTGTGTGAAGGAGGAGGAGGAGAGGACCAACGACTGAAGAAATGAGAGTCGGAACTCTGAAGGCCAAAGGGGAGGTTCATTGAGTGTCTTGATTTTGGATATCCTGGCTCACCACAGTACACAGTCTGTTCACAGCAGGGTCCTCGGACTATGTTCATTCACGTTTCATTCAAAGGCAGCTTGAGGCTTCAGATGAGGTTTGAGGCTGAGTGAAGCTCTGGGGTTTGATGATCACCATCTCCAAATCAGAGACCATGGTCCACTGGTGAAAAAGGGTGGATCATCCTCTCTGGGTCAGAGGAGAGTCACTGCCCCAAGTGGAGGAGTTCACGTGTCTCGGGGTGTCATTCACAAGTGGTTGTGTGGCTGCCGTACTGGACCATTGTGGGAAAACTGAATCCATTAACCCGCAAATGTCATGAAATGTTTGAAAGCGGTGTTGGAACGTTCTGGAAGGTTTTTGTCCTTTCAGTCGGTTTGAAGGTGACCCATAGTAAATAAACTGAACACAGCTGCTGTGGATTAGTGGATTAGCTCAGTGGGACAATGGTTGGGCTACCAATAAGTAGACTTGGGTTTGATCCCTGGTTATCTTACCTGTCATGATTGTCAATGTCAATGATTTTTGGCCTACCAATAAATCACATCAAGACCAAATAAAATCCAAATTAGCATTTTCCTACCTGTGATTTAAGGGCCTCCAAAAAAAGGGCATTTTGGTGGTCTGACCCACTTTGAGCTAAATTTTCTCCATATTCTAAATCACTCAGTACACTTATTTCTCCATTAAAATGATATTACAGGATATTTTCAAAACCACAGTCCTTTTTTTGGCAGAGGCAGATATATCAGGCGGGGGACTCTCAGAATGATTTTGGTAAAAAAAAAAAAAAAAAGAAAAAAAAAATCCTGTTCTTTTAACATGCATAAATTGAAAATTATACAACAAATACATTTTGTATTAGTAAAATGGCCATTTAAAGTCGGCAAATAGCGATTTGACAGAATACTGCCCCACCCCCTTTTTGGACCATTCTGGATGGAAACATATTTTAAAGTATGAATATTTTGGATTTTTCTTATTGGGCCCATAATCTACAATATATCTCAAAATGAAGCAAATCTGAGACTATGATCTATGAAACCGGCTGATTTCAAATGCGCCGGCACCACCGGGCCTCAGGTGTTTATAGGACATATACGTCTTCTGCTGTTGTCAGTGAAGGAATATTGAATATTGTTTTATCAGTCAAGACAACCACGTGTAATTTATTTAAATACTGCAGTTATGTAGAATCTGAATTATAAAATGCAAAAAAGAAGCAGTTGTGAAAAACGTTACTTCTTGTGACAGCAATCAAATGAACGGCGGTGAAGTGAGCAGAAGTCGGGCCTGTCGGCATGTCGATGGATGTGCTGATCCGCTTTGTAATTGAAAAGTGCCGCTATAAAATCAATGACTAATTTCCACCAGATAACATTCATGAAACCCGTTAGCATGTGCGAGATGTGATGTCAGAGACGGCATTATTGACCTTTGCTGCAAAAACTGAACATCAGACCCAAGAGCAAATGATTGGGTCTGATGAGAAAGGTAGCTGAACAAAAGCATTAGCGGCCTGAGGGACAGCAGCGCTGTCAGAGCATGGCTCAAATCAGGTGCAGTTATGCAGAATGTGTTTGCGGTAGCGTGTGTTTACAGTGACCATTATGTAATGTCTCTGAGTTTATGAGAGCTGGTGGCAGATAAATACAGTGTTTAGAAAACTTGGAGGTGGATTCCACTCCCCAAAACTGTAGTGCTTCTCCTCCACCATCGTAGAAGTAACAAACTCATTTCTGTGTTGGCAGCTCGAGGCCCACTGTTATGTGTCGACGCAGATTGAGGAGCGAACCTGCGTCAGACAGGACCCAGCACTAAAAATAACCAGAAAGCGGTTCCATCAACAAAAAACAATTTATTTTTCACCTGTGCCTAAATAAATTATACAAAAAAACCCCAACCCAATGTCCTTCAAGAGGAGTGACTGCTGGCACGCTCTCCAGCGTTCATAAGGAGAGAAGTCCGGCGCTCCTGGACTCACTACCATCAGACAAACACCCCCCAGGTGGACACGACAAACTGACTCTCTGTGAAGCACAGAAGATGTGAGGTAAGTTAGCAGTTATAACAATTTCTTTCACAAGACACACGCTATCAGCAACACATCAAGGTCTGTACTTTTTATCTTTATGCACATGAGCAGCTTCTCACAATAAGTGGAGGATCACTTATCCTGCACGCCACAGCAGTGAGAAGCAAGCCACACCATTCTCATCACAATTTCAAGTATACTATGTAGCAAAACATCAAGTTACTATCTACAATTAGTCAAACAGTTAATTACCTTTACTGTGTGCTGACAGCATGTGTCCTCACCCTTCCCTGCTTCACAGGCTTAATGTGTCAAACCCAGGTGCGGTCCTCAGCGTCTCACAAACGAACATCACAAGGTCGAGTTCCCGGCAGTTCTGCTTGATTCACACATGCCTTAAAAGCAGAACGCCATCCAATTATCTGCTACAGCTGAAAGTCTTTAGGGCTGCACGTGAGCACCAGTCCCAGGTGCCTCACATGATATTGACGAGGGTGAGGATTCTTCAGCCAGCACCTTTTTTCCACAGACAAATCAGCTTCCATGCCACCTGAGGAGCAAAGAAAAGAAAAAAACACCAAAACCTCCAGCCACACCCCCCAACACACAACACCCACACTGACAATTGTTCAAAAAAAAAGATGAGGCATGTGGTACCTCTCGTATAATTTGCAATTTTCTTTTCTTTTCTGCTATAAGATGTAATCACGCAGAATGGAGGGAGTATACAGAGTAAACAAGAAACGTTTGAACGTGGAACGATATACATTATGAAAATAGTTACTGTGGCGCCCAGTTTGGGTTCAAACAGTTTGGAGAACAACAACAACAAGTTTTCAAGCACAGATTGTTGCCATTTAAGGTGCTCACTGCACACCAGGAGCAATGTCAGATTAAGGAGGTTGCGCAAGGTCCCTTGGTGATTTTCCAGCTAGATGGAGGATTAAACTCAGGATCCTGTGGTCTCAAACCCACCGCTTAACTACTTGACTATCACCTGCCCAAGAGTCAGTCAACCAATCTCCTTGTATCAGCTTACCTACAGCAGTAACTGAGGTCAGGTGATAACTGAAGAGTCTTTTGCTTTTACTGGAATGGTTTTCTGTCAAAAGCCTGGAGATTCAGATGAGGTACACGACTAGCATTGTGAGGCAATGTTAGGTAGTCATTTCACTGAGTGGCATTCAGTACCAGATCCACCAAGTACCGGAGGCCAAGAAGACATCCACTTATCACCTTGCCGTGGCAGATAGATGGCTTCTTTTAAGCTTTGTGCACACAGAAACAGAAGTGTTTGTATGCTAGCTTTTCTTTGTCATTTTCAAGGAGTGTTGTGAAAACATGAAGCTGTTTCATGAAATATCTGCGTACACAAAACCACTCAAAACAACTGAAAACTCTGTAGGATATATGCCGGGCCTGTATGGGACACTGTAACCCTCCCACACACATAATGGACAAGAAGACAGGGAGCATGGTGCATAAAGAATGATGATGAACACGAATGCTCAATCAAGTGTGGACTGACGATAAAGTCAAACTTCTACTTCGAGTCACACTGGACTATAAATTGACTAAACTACCAAACAACCATTTGGTCCTCGTTGTAGGAGAGGAGCAGAAGGTTTTGCTGTTGCGGCCCCATAAGCTCAGTAGCTTCTTTAGCACAAACAGAAGTCTGTAGCCGCCATTATTGTTATGTGATGTCTTGCGGCCAGGTTAGGCTGTGGTTAGAGAGGTGGCGCTATGACATCATCATTTCAAACATTTTGCATATTGGTTGTACATACAAAGGTGGCATTTGGAGATTTATCCATCGGGTTCCGAAAATCCTAGTTATGTGTGGACAAAATGCTGAACTGTTGTAGAAATGCTTAAACTCTCCTCAGTTAGAAGGTGTGGATGGACCATTGGGTGGCTCAGTGGTTAGCACTGTTGCTTCACTGTTGCTGGGTTTGCATCCATCCCAGTCCTCCCTGTGTGGAGTCTGCATGTTCAAGTTAATTTAATTTTATTTATTTATTCGGCACCAAATCACAATAGTCACCCAAAGGCACTTCACTAGAGTCAGGTCAAACCTTACCCTCCCCTTGAGCAAGCACAAAGGCAACGGTGCTCAGGTGCTTTTGATTCCAGGAAGAAACCTCAAACAGACCAGACTCAGTGGGGTGACCATCTGCTGTGGCCGTGCTACCATGAATAAAATTAAGAAATGTCAAACATGCAAAGACAGAAATGTGGCCAGGAAGCAATCCTTATAGATACTAAGTCCAGTGGTTGCACCAATGTGACAGCTCAAAAAACATCCAATCCAAATGGCAAAGAGCAGAGTCCCAGAAAGGAAAATAGCACAGTATTCCACTTCCTTTTCCCAAACAAAGTCAAAGTAGGACATGCTCCAGAACATGGTCACACAGAAGTTCCCCACACATTCAGGATTTCCACGCAGCGCTGCCTCAGCAGGAGCAATCACTAACATTGTTCTTGAGAGAGATCCAGTTGTCCTCAGCCTCTAGCAGATCCCTCATGCTTCAGCGATAGGAGGACCCTGCAGGACCATGTTCTCCCTGTGTTTGCGTGGGTTCCCTCCGGGTGCTCCAGAGTCCTCCCACTTCCAAAGACAAGCAGGTTAGGCAAACTGGTGACTCGAAATTGACCATGTGAAGGTGTTTGTCTGTCTACACATCAGTCCTGTGACAGACTGGCAGCCTGTCCAGGGCGTACGTTACTTCTTGACAAATAACTTCAGGGATAGTCTCCCCTTCCACACCCCCGTGACCCCCAACTGGAATAAACTGGTTTAGATAATGGATGGATGGACCAGTATTCTGCCTGGTGAACGTGGCGGTGAGCACCAGTCCATGCACAGAGATCTGACCTAACGTGATGAATTGGAAGCTACTCAAGAAATTCACAAATCACCTCAGCGAGACATGCCATCTGGATTGTGCCAGACCATCCAGCTGTCAGCGGGTACAAGCCTTGGTGTGCAGTTATAGCTATAGACTCATTCACAACACAAGACAAAACCCTCCCCAATTAAAGAGTGACTGACCCCCTCATGAGCCATCTTCAATCATCCTTTAGAAGAAATCAACATCTGCTTTGTCATTCCAGCTGTGGCAAATTAGAAAAAGTTGGAAACTTTTTGACTCTTGATGGACTGTCTGTCTGGCAGCCGTCACAGGAGGAGCAGCGCTGGAAGGAGATTTCTGAGGTGACAACTCAGCATCTGGTTTTCCGTCTGCTCCACAGTGTCACGTCACTGTAGCACATCACCTTAGGTTTTTTTTGTTTTTTTTTCCATCAGGTTTGTTCTGTACCGTGCACGTGCATGTGATTGGAGGGAGGAGGGGCTTGTATGAAGATACAGTCAGCTCAGTCTGTAGAAAAAAAAGCAGCATGCTTCTACAACAACTGCAGCTTGTAATCTGACCTCCTTTGAATGAAAACCATATCCCATATGTTACGTTGTCAGTAGCGGGTCTTTTTGTGTCTGTGTAGTCTCAGCAGGTGTCTGTGATGAAGCTCCAGTGTGATTTGATGAAGAAAGGTGAAGACCGGCTTTTGAAGCAAATGGAGGAACTGCTTTGCGAGAAGAATCATCTCACAGAACATCTGGTGGGTTGAAGCTTTATTTATATTTCATCATGTTGGATGGATGGCAGCACGGTGTCTCACGGTGAGAAGGTCCCCGATTCACTTTACAAAGGCTGGAGACAACTTCAGCAAACTGCTTGTGCTCAGACGAGAGAAAAAAGTCATAGTTCCTTGAATGGCCACTTGAGGCTAGGCTGGCTCCAAAACAAACAGATTCCCATAGAAGCCCATGTTAAAATGCCCAGCCTTTGAGCAGAAATAAGATTTTTACTGCCAGGTTAAAAAAAAATATATGTTTTGTCTCTATAGCTAATTCTTCCCCTGTATGACAACTTTACAATGGGTGAAATTGTTTGAACATTAGTTTAAGATGTTTTAGATCATAAAGTTGTGCATATTTAAAGGTGTCGTACGTGCTGCTGAGCTGCGTCAGAGCTCTGCTACCAGTGTCCCGCTAACTTTGGCTGCTAGCTGTTGTACATTACCGTGTCTGTCTTTTTGGAGCATTTTATTACAGATATTTGTAACAATATGGTTTGCTGTGTGGTTAATTATCCTAGCAGATCATATAAGAAGTCTGCGCTCCAGTGTTTCTGTCGAGTGAAGTTTTTGTGTTATTTATAACGGTGCATCCAGAAAGTATTCACAGCGCTTCACTTTTTCCACATTTTATGTTACAGCTTTATTCCAAAATGGAGTAAATACATTTTTTCCCTCAAACTTTAACACCCCGTCATGACAACATGATTTATTTATTTCAAATTTATTAAAAATAAAACTATGATGATAACATGACAGCCCGTCACATGTCTGTGGAGGAATATTGAGTGCTTTTCATAATTTTTCTTTTTTTTTATGTCAGGCTAAGATCATGAGAGAGTCTAAAGAAAAGGAGGAGAAGTTCCTTCAAGAGATCTTCAGCTTCAACAGTGACTTCAGTCTAAGGGCAAGTGTGGAGACGGTGTTGGAGAACCAAACCCACCCTGAGATGCTGAACCTGGAGAAGGAGGTGGAGTTATTACACAAAGGTCAGAGGACAGTTTGTTTCACATAACAGCTGATACTGGAGGAGATAAATATCTCTTTTGACATCCACATTGGTCCTGGTCATGTTCCTGTCCATTCTTAGTCTTCAGAACTGCTTCTGTGTGTAATGTTGTCATGTGTATCAGTTCTTACCGGCACCTGCTGGGTTCTGAATATGGACATTTGGTGGAGATGTCAGTTTGAAAATTGAATATTGAAAACTTCTCATTTTTATCCCATCTGATCTTTGAACTTGATAAATACGTAAATATTATCTTGACATGTCAAAGAAAATCAAGAACAAGTTGAGAGGAAATGTTTTGGCAAAGTCATGCCATGGTGGAGCAAAACAGATGATTTTCTTGGAAAAAAAACGTAAAATTTCAGCTGTTTGCGAGAAGGCACATGGGAGACTTGGGCCTAGATGTTTTCTCGTATGAAAATCCTTCTACTCTGCGATGATGCTGTAACTTTAGTGGTACAGACAGATGTGCCACAGTGCACATTCTGTTCAGTCACAGAGGGCTGTGAAACCTTCAGCCTTGGTGACTCTGTTCAAAACGGGTACAGCCCAAAGATGAACAACCAAAGTCCAAAACATAGCCAGTGACGTAAAAATGTTTCTGGAGCCATCTTCCAACTGTCGGAATACTGGCTGGAAAAGTGATGATTTGGATGAGAATACACAGGACTGACACCGCATCATGAGGGTGATGTGACATTCAGCTCGCCCGCTGCGTGTTATGATCTGAAGGTTTGTTTCACCTGGGGCAGCCTGTCAATGTACGCGCCGTACGCTTGCTCACTGTCACCAGTCGCAACAGCGATATACAGTAGTGTTCAGAATAATCGCAGTGCGATGTGACTAAAAAGATGAATCCAGGTTTTGAGTATATTTCTTATTGTTACATGGGAAACAAGGTACCAGTAGATTCAGTAAATTCTCACAAATCCAACAAGACCAAGCATTCATGATATGCACACTCTTCAGGCTATGAAATTGGGCTATAAGTAAAAAAAAGTAGAAAAGGTGGTGTTCACAATAATAGCAGCATCTGCTGTTGACGCTACAAACTCAAAACTATTATGTTCAAACTGCTTTTTTAGCAATCCTGTGAATCACTAAACTAGTATTTAGTTGTATAACCACAATTTTTCAGGATTTCTTCACATCTGCGAGGCATTAATTTTGTTGGTTTGGAACCAATATTTTGCTCGTTTACTAGTGTGCTTGGGGTCATTTTCTTGTTGAAACACCCATTTCAAGGGCATGTCTTCTTCAGCATAAGGCAACATGACCTCTTCAAGTATTGTGACATATCCAAACTGATCCATGATACCTGGTATGTGATATATAGGCCCAACACCATAGTAGGAGAAACATGCCCATATCATGATGCTGCCACCACCATGCTTCACTGTCTTCACTGTGAACTGTGGCTTGAATTCAGAGTTTGGGGGTCATCTCACAAACTGTCTGCGGCCCTTGGACCCAAAAAGAACAATTTTACTCTCATCAGTCCACAAAATATTGCTCCATTTCTCTTTAGGTCAGTTGATGTGTTCTTTGGCAAATTGTAACCTCTTCTGCACATCTTTTATTTAACAGAGGGACTTTGTGGGGGATTTTGCAAATAAATTACCTTCACACAGCCGTCTTCTAACTGTCACAGCACTTACAGGTAACTCCAGACTGTCTTTGATCATCCTGGAGCTGAACAATGGGTGAGCCTTTGCCATTCTGGTTATTCTTCTATCCATTTTGATGGTTGTTTTCCATTTTCTTCCACACGTCTCTGTTTTTTTTTTTTTTTTGTCCATTTTAAAGCATTGGAGATCATTGTAGATGAACAGATGATAATTTTTTGCACCTGCATATAGGTTTTCCCCTCTCCAATCAACTTTTTAATCAAACTACACTGTTCTTCTGAACAATGTCTTGAACGTCCCATTTTCCTCAGGCTTTCAAAGAGAAAAGCATGTTCAACAGGTGCTGACCTCATCCTTACATAGGGGACACCTGATTCACACCTGTTTGTTCCACAAAATTGACAAACTCACTGACTGAATGCCACACTACTATTATTGTGAACACCCCCTTTTCTACTTTTTTTTTTACTAATAGCCCAATTTCATAGCCTTAAGAGTGTGCATATCATGAATGCTTGGTCTTGTTGGATTTGTGAGAATCTACTGAATCTACTGGTACCTTGTTTCCCATGTAACAATAATAAATATACTCAAAACCTGGATTCATCTTTTTAGTCACATCGCACTGCGATTATTCTGAACACTACTATATGTTTTTATGTATGTCCATGTGAGGAAAGCAAACAGACACATGCATGTCACAGTGGACAGTTCATGTCCGTCCAAACAGGGTACGCGTTCTCCAGCTGGGAGGTCCAGAACCAAAGATCTCAACAGCAGCTGCTGTCGGCGGCCACACCCCCTGTCAGTTCAGCACACACACCAACGTGTCACTCTCTTCTGTGTTATGTGAGCTGTGAGTGAGAAGCTGACAGGCACCTCGCTGTGTGCGCTCTGTCCTGCCTGTCCGGCCCCATGTGATCATGTCTGGGCAGCATACATATCAGCATTTTATGCAAGTGTGGTCCCCTGGCAGCCACATGTGTTTTTGGGGAGCAGAGCGCGACACACACACACACATGCGATACACATGCAGGCCACATGTGTGTTGCTTTTTGCAACACCACACTTGTGCAGTTACTTAGACAAATTTCACATCCAGTTCAAAAGGATCGTCTGCAGACTGTTGCCGTGTTAACAGCGTGAATGGCCACACATTTTGTAAGTGCCAAACAAGCGGTGTTAGATGTTCGTGTGTGTCACCTGGAATTTGGCCAACACCTGCCCGAATGGACTTTTACAGCGCACACTCTGTCTTTCAGCTGTTGGTGTGTGCAAATAGTTGTAGCAACACGTGTACGAGGCGTTAGAGGCAGCTCCGATTTTTCACAATTGGCATGCAATTCCTCCTTCATGCACTAGTCAACTTAAATCATGTTATGTGTGAACGGGCCCTAAAGAAGGAAAACATTTTTTTTCTTTTTATTTTACTTACGTGCAACATTTGGGGCATTTTTTTAAATGTTGTTCTCGGCCAGTCTCCATGCACTTTGGTGAGATCAGCCTTGTGTGTGTGTGTGTGTGTTTTAATGAGTTGGAACATTTTGACATGTATGCACAAGATCACAAAAGTCACTTTAAATTGGGGAAATCAGCCCAGTGAGACAACGTAGACTTGCTGAATTGTAAAGTTCACATTTTTGCACGTCTGCCCTGCACAGCGCTAATGAGATGGAGGTAAAACACATTAAGAAATGAAAATAGTGGACAATACGGAACATGCCACATTAGAAAAGTAGTTTTTCTGAATTGAAGGAAGCTGTAACTGAACTTTTCTTCGTGCAGAAATGGAGCTGACGATTCAGAGGAACAGTCACATGACTGCAGTGCTGCAGCAGAAGAGAACTCTGCAGCTGGACCTGCAGGGCCTGGATAACATCAGCAGAGGTAAATCCTCAAAAATGCATATACGCTTCAGAGAGGCTAAAGCTGCAGACTAAACAGGACAGGACGCCTGTTCGCAGCATGTTTATCGTCACTCAGGGAAATCGTTTTGGGGTTTGATGTGTTGCAGAGTTGGATCAACAGTTAAGTGACGCGGAAGCAGTGACAGATTGTCTGCGAGCAGAGAGTCAGTTTGTCAGTCAGAAACATCTCACTGACCCCACGTGCGTCAGGTGAGAGTCACGTGTGTGACGGCGGTAAATATTTGGACAGCTCCAACATGCCTGATTTACTGATAGTTACACTGTGTGACAAACTTTAACGCCTTTAATCACAGTGAGAAACGACAATCAAAACACAATCGCTAAACACGTCACCTTGGATTTGTGATCGTTTAAATATTTCGTCATGGAAGCAGAAGTGTTTAATTTATTATGCGTTGCGGGTTGTCAGCCAACCAGAGTGTTCAGACAGTGTTTGAAGTTTCTAGAGTCAACACTTATTTTAATTTAGGTTTTAAAAAAAAAACACGCCACAGTTACATGTGAAAAAAATTAACTTTTGCTTTTGACCCATATACTCATGAAAAAAAATTGTCTAGTTCATGATGGGTGATGTGGCAAAGTCAAGTCTGGGAACATGCTGCACTTTGCAGCATCCACCACACTATGGAACAGCCTTGGGTTCTAGATTGCAACCACCCAGAGAAACAACCAGTTCATCCTCACATCTCCAAAGTAACCATCTATCTGCCACTGCCAGGTGTGTCCCTGACCAGGTGAAACGTGGGTGTGTCCTTGACCTTCTCCAGCCACTGGGGTCCTCAACACTCCACCACCTGCTTGCTGGATCGTGCACAGAGAAACGCACCACATGGCCAAAATGTCAAAGCCACCGCAGTTAGAGGACACAAACAGCTGGTCTGAGGTTTAAGAGACACTCAATGCTAATGCTGCATCTTTAAAAGGAATTCAAAAAAAATATTTTCTGGATTCACATGATGTGTTTGATGTGAGAAAATCTAAAAACTTTTGTTTTTGTCCTCTTCACAGATCATTCTACCCAATAGGAATAATTGATAAAAGCGTTCAATATTAATGCGCACTGATTTCAGTTTTGTTGCTGTCATTGTGTTGAATGATTTGGATTAAAAAACAACAACCCCCCCCCCCCCCCAAAAAAAAACAACAAAAAAACAAAAAACAAACATCCCACCAGTTGTTGTAGCTGGGTTCGTTTGCCATGCACACTGCCGGTCTTTGTCTTTGGAAAATACAGTGCAGTGCAGGTCCCTTAGTGGGACAGGAGTTTCTGCCAAAAAAAAAAAAACCTAACTTCTCAAATGAATAAGCAGTCGAGACCTTACTGCACATTTGTGTATGTTTTTTTTTTATTTAGTTAAAAGGGCAATTGTGAATGTCAGAAATACAGGTTACTGTTTTTTTTGACATGCAGGTCTTTGACCTCCCAGTATTAATCTATAAAAAAAATTAATTTTGAGAGTTTTACAGTTCTTGAGTTTTAGGACGTGGAAGGTTTTGCTGTACAGATGAACGGAAGGACAGCAATTTCTCTTGTCAAGCACAGCTTACAGTTGTGAATAGAACATTTAAATGAAAAAGTAATGAATAAATAAATCAACAGTGTACTATGGACACATGCCCTTATGGTGTTGCACTGACCGTAAACCTATTTTTGCCAGTTTTGTAACTTGTTAGCTACTTTGCAACTATTTTGCTAATATTACCAAACACAGACCAATGAAAATATAAAAATCACACAATATTCACATATTTTGTTCCAGTAATGTTAGTTTGCCTGTCCAATATGATGAATGCCAACTCAGGGTGAGTTTTGATCTTGAAAACCAAACAGAAGTCCCGTTTTTTTCTCAAAAGCTGTGCTGATGTTGGCCCGTGTTTTTGAGCGATGTTTGCCATGACGGCCTTCATCAGCTGAATCGCATTAAAACATAAATTCTGAGTGGAACATCTGTACTGAAACATGTCTGTTGATGTACCTTGTTTCTCCACAGTGAAGCTTCTGTTTAATTCACAAGTGGAGATCAATAGTGTTCCAGGAAGGTCAGGCAGCCGTTACTGCTGATGCCACTGTACCGTGAACAATCTCAGCCGTCTTTATTGACATGAAGTGTAAAACACTGAGAAAATGTCAAAAATGTTATCATCAATTTCTGAAACATTTATGCAATTTTTAAAAATGGCAAATAAAAATTGAATTTCATGGTTTTTATCATAGAGTTACATATATGAAAGCTACAGGGCAAAACTCACGCCTGGCCGTGTGCCGGCAAGAAGCATGCTGTGCCATTACCAAAGAGGTGCAAACAGCAGTCTGTCTTGGGTTTTTATTTGAAGTTTTTTTTTTGTTCTTTTTTTTTTTTTTTTTTTTTTTTTTTTTTTTTCTGGCTTTCTGGCCTCTGCGTTCACTCAACACACACGCTGTATTGCACATCCAGGTACTTCGTGTCCTTTTTGCCGTCTTTGGTAATGGCAGCCGTGTCCCCATGTAGGCACGGCCGCATTACATTAACAGTATAGGGAGTGTGCACTCTAGCTTTCTAATATGTAACTCTATAGTTTTTACAGACTAAGTTTAAATTATTTCTGATTCAGGCAAGAGGGTTTATTTTTTTATGGAGTAAAGCATTTTTTATCAAACTTTTCTTTTAAAAAGTGCTTCATTGCTCTGATTGACCTCAGGACCACTGTATAACTTACATCTTCTGAGGTAAAAATGAAGGCTAGATACAATGTACAAATGAATACCCCCATTTAAGTTCAAATAGACTCTTGTTAAATTCTCATTTACTGTATTTTGCAAACTATAAGTTGCAGGACGTTTTAAACTACTGTAGGAGATCCTGTGACTTGTATTCTGAGGCACCTTATATGTGAAAAATACCACATTATAATCAGTGGCCACTAGATGGCACCATCTCTACGCATGACAAGATGTTCCTGTATACAGAATAAGGTACTGTGATTCACCCACTAGAGCAGTAGCAACATATTTGTTCATGTGACCCAAAGACACAAGACTATACAATGTAAGTCTGTTGTGTATAAAATTTCGCTGCATTGTTTAATTTGTTTGAAAGAATTCTGTCCATTTTGCAACTTGATCATAAGTTTTCCATTTCAGACTTTAAACTGCTTTTTTGTGTTGAATAGTGTTAAATACTTATAGTTTTATATGGAAAAACTTGGCAACTACATTCTTCTTTCTCGGTTATTAGTATTTAATATAACCCACCTTGTAAACATCGTAAACTCTTTCTTAGAAACCACAACCTCCCGGCCTGCCGTAAACCTCTTCCTCTGAGTGCTTTTTCTATTTCCTTTAACCATGTCCCTCCTCCCGCTTCCTGTGTCGCCCTAAATCATGCGTGTAGCTAGCATGTCCCGTTCATCCATCAGCCTCATTACAGACAAGGTCCTTCATTAGCTGCGGCCTTCCTGGCCTCAGGAAGTGCTGAGGATGTGGCTTTGGAATAGAAAGAACCCCCCTTTCATTCATCCTTATGGTCATCCCTTCTGAAGTGAAACCATCAATCGTGTGTTCGTCCGCTGCCGCGTCCCTTTAGAATGCATATTTAAGCCTCTGCATATCGATTGCTGGAAATTGAATGCATGTCAATTTGAATGAGTGCTACAGTCATTTAAAAAGTGTTCAGTGTGCAAAACAGGGTGGCCCCTGGTGCACATCATTCCAAGTGTTCAGGTAACGCACGCCGTGGTCTCGGGGGTCAGTTGTTTTTTTTTTTTTCATGTATAGGCTTTTCTATTTTGATATATTACTTCTGCATTATGTGAAACCTGTTATAAAAAAAGCTGCAATCTGATATAAAATGACAATTCTTACTGTTTTACAGCGAGAAACATCACTTTTCTGCTGGGGGGGGCGGTGGGTGAAAGTGCATGTTTAAATCGAATTTGGAGGGTTTTATAGAGAAGTGGAAAGTTTGGAATAGTTACATTTATAAGAACATCAGCAATAATAACTAGATTAGCAAGCAAATATAAATGTCCACCTTTAGAGCAGAAATAAACATGTTTACAGCCTGGTACGAACAAACAAACAAAAAGGTTTTGGCCTCTATCGAGGGTTTCCTCCTCAGTGACAACTGTACGTAGGGGGTTATTTTTCTAACTTCTTAGTTTAAGTCGTAAAGTTCTGTATAACTGTGGGTATGGTTGCTTTGAGTGAGTGTGGCTGAACCCAGCGACTCATCCTCTCGGAGTTTGTCCATAAGTCAGAGTCCGCTCGATGTGGCGGACCATCTTTCTTGTGGCGGCTGTGTGTGTTTGGAGGATTCAGTTACAAACACCTGGAGTAATCTGTCTTGTTGTGCAGTGAAATGTCCTTACAGATCATCTAAGATGTCTCGGGTGCAGTATTCATGTTGAGTGAAACTCTCATCTGATTTAATGTTGAATGCTAACAGCGTTAACACTTTGAGCAGCTGCTTGTCACTTCATCCATTTACTGACAAAATAAGCAGTTCATAACTTTGACTTTCCACACTAAAATAAACCGTGATGAGAACCACTGCGCAGTCCCCAAAAATATCATTTAATAAACACTCGAGCCCCTTGGACAGGATTCCAGTCCATCACAGGTTCCTTTCCCAGAGGAGGCTGAGCTGGACTGGGATGATGCAGATGAAGTGCCTTTCTTTGGTAAATAGAAACATTAACAACAGTGTTGATGTTGTTCATCAGGTGAGATCTGGGAGTACGCAGGAGAGTCGCCACATCCACCACACTACAGAACTGCCCTGAGTCTTGGAGGATGGCAGCCATCAAAGCAGAAAAGTGGTCCATCCCTTCCTGCAGAAATTAACCATCACTGACCTACATGTGCCTGTATATCCGCTGAGTTAGTTTGTCTTTTCGGGTGCTGCAGTTTTTTTTTTGCTTGGGGTCATCACAGCAGACATGCATACTAATGTGGTGCGGACGTCCAAATCCATGAGAGGATGCTTTAATAAACAGAACTCTAACCTGAGTACGGCACTGCCATGGGGTCGAGTAGTAACTGAAGTAAAAGTAGTAATTGAAGTTTAGATGATTCATTTACTTTTCAGTTGCACAATAATAACACACACACACACACAGAAAAAAATGTTGTAGTGATACCACCAGAGACCTGATGTACATGAATCTGTTCAAGCAAGCAGAAGAAAAACAAATGTTTAAACTCAGTATATTGCATCAAAACCACTGATGCTTCTCTTTAAGAGTCCCACCTTTCATAAGTTTTTCCCCCTTTTCCAATTTAACTGACAGTTTAATTTGTTCTCCAGGTTGAGAAAGGAGCTGGAGATGTACAAAGAAGATGAGCTGGAGCTTCTGCGACAAACGCTCGGCTCAGAAATCACCTTCTTGCAGTCAGTGAGTCACTGTTAAACTGTATTTTAGTGCCAACACATGGAAACATGCGTTAAAACAGTCAACTGTTTAAATGTGACATTAAACGGCTGCGTGTTGTACGTTTGTAGAAGCTGGACAGCAGCCGGCAGTAGATCTGAGATGGCAATCAAACCAACACTAGACTTCACTTCAGTCAGTGTGTCGAGTTGTTCAATGTTAAATTTCAATAGACATTCAGTGAAGGAAAACTGTTCACAAATTTTGTTGTCACAAGAATGAGCTCTCAAGTTCAGAATGAATTAAAAAGGTTTCGAACACTGTTGTGTGTCGCTGAGCCCAACTTCTCTCTTCTTGAGGATTTAGGGCCCATTCACATTATGACGTAAAGTGGCCAACATAGTAGAGCCTCATAAATCTTGCTCCGGGGGTCCAAATTTTCTGTCTTGAATGCAGGTCGACGTAGGTTCAGCAGAGGGAGAAGATGTAACGGCGGAGTTTGACATTTGGTGACAGCTCACTGAATTACTATAGGATGGAGTTCAACTTTCATCATCATGGGCGGGCGCATTAGTAGCGCTCTCCGTGGAGTAGTAGTGTACCTTAGCGGAGCTGATCCGCAATGTTTGTGACATCAGGTGACGTCGCCTATATAAACTTGGTGTAACTCTGCAGTTGTGTCAATTGCTAATGGTGCATCATCAAGACAGGTTCTACATGTTCCTTCACATTTTTCTTCATGCCCAAGGGATCCAGAGGAGGTGGTGCATCTAGTGAAGTCTGAGTTGAATGGAGGAGGTGACTGGCAGAGCTGATGTAATGTGATGTAACACGTATTCCTTGTGGTGTTCAGGCAATTTCCCATTGCTGGTTTTTGATTCCCAACTGTCTCAGTTTTTAGCATAAAAAGCAAAACATATTCCATTGGTGCCTAAGATTGGGTGTAATCTGCAGTAAAAGAACTGTTGAACATTGTGAGCAATCGGAAAGGTTTTAAACTTGTTTCATGACATGGGATAAATCAAGACCCACAAAACCTGAATAATGGGATATAATTGGTCCTGATATGGGGTAATCCTGTGTAAAAGTGGGTGAAAGTGGACAATAGGGGACATTATGCAATAATCAGGACCTGCGGTTCTTCAACTAGAAACCTCTGCAACATGAAACCCAAGAACAACACATCGTGCTCTTCAGCAGAAGACACTTTTGAGATATTAACACAAACATTTTACCTTTTTCAGAAAAGTGTGGGAAAAACACTGACGTCATGTTTTTGGGAATAATACATACTCTGGTGCATTTCTGAAAGTGTAAGAGAAACAGGTAACAAGAGATAGCATCCCTCAGGAGAACTCAACCCAGAATCACTCGGGACAATCGCTAAGGTGGCCTGGATAAGTCAGCACCTGGGAGAACTGGGTCTTTTATCATCATGTTACACCTAGCATATCCTGTATTTCACTTGAAGCAAAAATACTGATTTCAGTAAACTGCAAAGATGTTACACAAAAGGTTCAGCATAACTGAAATATGAGAAGTCTGCGATGGCTAAAGAAATGACAAATTAAAAAAATAAAGTAGGCAGCGATCACATCAGGTAGATAAGTCCACGAATGGATTTTCCAAAAAATATGTTAACATCCAGGGGCGGAGTTCTGCATGGGTGTCAAACTGATTCCAGAAAGGGCCAAGAGGGTGCAGGTTTTCTTTGTAACCACCCACTGCACCAGGTAATTTCACTGATTAATATCACTTTGAGCAGATGGAATCAGTTAATCAGTGAAATCACCTGGAAAAGCGCTATATAAATGCAGTCCATTTACTGCCTCCTGCTGGCCACAACTATACTCAAAATATTCCCAATGAAGCACTTATCTGGGACCTTATTGAAGCGATCACAGCTATTAATTCTCACCCCGACACCCAGGGTCCTGGTGAAGGTTTTGTAGGCATGTTTTCAGAGATTGTGCACCCTGGTGGTCACATTTATACGTTCTCTGCCTTTGGTGATTCATAAAAAAAAAAAAAAGATGTTAGAGGTAGAGAATGTTTCTAATCGGTTACATAAACATTCAAAGCTGAACTCTGATTTTTAATTTAAAAACACAAAAACGCTGAGCAAGACCCATACTGACCAGAAAAGCAGCAACTGGAATGCATTCAAAAATACAAAGAAGGCCATAAACGATGGGACGAAGTATAGTGAAAATGCAGGAGAGTATAAAAAAAAGAATAAGAAGGCAGGAAGGAAATAATGGGATGAGGGAAGTGAGAAGAGCTGTAAAGGAAGCAGCGATAAAATGTGATACAATCCTGCCCTCTAGTGTCGACCTGCTCTAATGACATGCTTGGTGAAAGAATAAATGTTACAATTGGATTTTAATAATTCTGAATATTTTGGTGTTGAGAAAATCATGATACTGTCTCATAATTTCTCAGAGTCCATATTCAGCTTCATGATTTTTTTTTGGACAAAATTTAAAAATGTTCAATTTGAAATAAAGATTAGCAGAAGACCACATGTAAACTGTTGGAAGCAGAGAATATTAATGTCTTCACACCTTCAATTAAAATAACTTCCTGAAGAGTAATTGTTTCTGGTCCAAAATGTTCAATTTCAGGTTTCCTTTATTCTACATTTCCAATATCAGAAAAAAAGTTATTTTTTATTTCTCAGAGCAAGGACAGAAACACTTTCTCTTCTTTTGGTGGTCACCCGCATATGAAGCAGGCGTGCTGCGGGTCTCCTACCACACCCTTATTCTTCAGCTCGGATGCAAAAACGTCCATCACGCTGTTCCGCAGCGACTTGTTGGCCTTAGTCACCAGGCAGTCCTGATCCTTTGGAAAATATGCAGTTTTTGCTCCTGAAATCTGAATTGATGATTCTGGAGGAAAAAAAAAGAGAAGAAAATGTTTCATGGTTGCAAAAATTTAAACAACAAAAACCATCTAAAATGTGCTAAAGTGTTTAATGAAGGCAGCTGCACTCCTTTTCCTGGCTGCTCTGCAAAAAATACATAAGTCACATTTTTGTGAAAACTGATGGCAGATTTTATTAAACTCATTTGACTTTATAATTAAAATAACTTCACGATTAATAATCCGAAAATACAGATAACCTCTGTCTCTTATAGCTCATGTGACCAAGGGGTGACTGGTATCTATTCAAATTTCAATAATCGATTCCAAATAGATTATACCAATTTGATATTGATTTGGGTTAGTGTTATTAAAACTGGTTTTGAGCCGTTACTTAATTGTCTAGTTACGCAACGTAATGCTAGTATTATAGTGACATCTGACAGCAAATTAATGAGGTATTGGTAGTTAATAATGATGGCTATAAGACTGATGGGACGGACCATCTCCCTCCAAAGATTTTCTATTGAGTTCAGGACTTGAGACTGGCCAGGCCACTCCAGGACCTTGAAATGCTTCTTACGGAGCCCCTTCTTAGTTGCCCTGCCTGTGTGTTTGGGGTCATTGTCATGCTGTAAGACCCAGCCGTGACCCATCTTCAATGCTCTTACTGAGGGAAGGAGGTTGTTTGCCAAAATCTCACAATACATGACCCCATCCATCCTCCCTTCAATACGGTGCAGTCGTCCTGTCCCCTTTGCAGAAGAGCACCCCCAGAGAATGATGTTTCCACCCCTATGCTTCGCGGTTGGGATGGTTTTCTTGGGGTTGTTCTCGTCCTCTAAACATGGTAAGTGGAGTTGATTCCAAAAAGCTCTATTCTGGTCTCATCTGACCACATGACCTTCTCCCATGCATCCTCTGGATCATCCAGACGGTCACTGGTGAACTTCAAACGGGCCTCTCAAACGGGGAGGTTGTTTGCCAAAATCTCATTCAAATCAGTATCAAATCAGTATAATCTATTTGGAATTGATTATTGAAATTTGAATAGATACCACCTATAGCCTATAGCAGGGGGTTCATATATATATATATATATATATATATATATATATACGAGGTCTCTTAGATAATAAACCGACCCTTTTATTATTTTTTTTTAACTATATGGATTTGAATGACATGCGATTACACCAATCATGCTTGAACCCTCGTGCGCATGTGTGAGTTTTTTCACGCGTGTCGGTGACGTCATTTCCCTGTGGGCAGGCCATGAGTGAGATGTGGTCCCGCCCCCTCGGCTGAATTCCTTTGTTTCACACGCTGCTCGAGACGGCGCGCGTTGCTTTATCAAAAATGTTTCTGGACCTGTGAGGAATATCCGAGTGGACACTATTCGAGAAATTAAGCTGGTTTTCTGTGAAAAGTTTAACGGCTGATGAGAGATTATGGGGTGTTTCTGTCAGTGTAAGGACTTCCCACGGAGCGGGACGTCCTGCAGCGCTTCCAGGCGCTGTCGTCGGCCTGTTTCGAGCTGAAAACATCCTAATTTAAGGCTTAATTCACCCAGGACATCGTGAGAGAACAGAGAAGATTCAGAAGAGGCCGGCATGAGGAATTTATGCGGACATTCCACTGTTTAAGGACATTTTTTTAATGAAAGACGTACGCGCAAATTCGCCGAGTCGTTTCCGTGACGACTCGGCAAATCTGTGTGCGCCGCGACAGGAAAAACACCTCCGTGTTGAAAACCATTTGTAAAATTCAGGCGGCTTTTAATGGCTTTCAACAAGTGAGTAACTGAGAAATTGTTTAACAGCTTGGGCATGTTCCAACTTGCCCGTTAAGATTTCCAACAGAGGTGTTTTTCCTGCCGCGACCCCCCGCGGTCGGGTCCAGCCCGACATGCGACTCTGCCCGCACGTTCTTTCATTACAAAATGACCGTTAACAATGGAATGTCCGAATAAACTCCTCATGCCGACTTCTTCTGAAAGTTCTCTGTTCTCTGACGACTTACTGCGTCAACAGAGCCTGAAATGTGGAAGTTTTCAACTTGAAACGGCAAGATGCTGCCGCCTCGAAGCGCAGATCGGCGTCAGGCGCCGTGGACCGTCCTTAAAGCGACACTACCAGACCAAAATCTCTCATCAGCCGTTAAAATTTTTACCGAAAACCAGCTGAATTTATTGAATGGTGTCCACTCAGTTGTGCCTTACAGTTTTGAAAAACATTTTATCAAACAAAGCAACAGTCTCTGAGCCATTCCTAAACAATGAAAAAAATCGACGAGCGGGTGGACGACTCCTCACTCAAAGACTGCCCACAGGCGAATGACGTAACCGACAGGCGTGAAAAAACTCTCGCATGCCCACGAGGGTTCAAGCATGTCTGATGTAATCACACGTGATTCAAATCCATATGGTTTTTGAAAAAAATAATAAGGTCGGATACTTTTCTAATAGACCTCGTATATATATATATATATATATATATATATATATATATATATATATATATATATATATATATATATATATATATATATATATATATATATATATATATATATATATACTGAAGAGAGCTGGGACCACAGTCATACAGATTACAGGGCAGCAAGGTCCCCCTGCTCAAGCCAGCACATGTCCAGGCCCGTTTGAAGTTCACCAGTGACCATCTGGATGATCCAGAGGAGGCATGGGAGAAGGTCAAGTGGTCAGATGAGACCAGAATAGAGCTTTTTGGAATCAACTCCACTTACCATGTTTAGAGGACGAGAACAACCCCAAGAAAACCATCCCAACTGTGAAGCATGGGGGTGGAAACATCATACTCCGGGGGTGCTCTTCTGCAAAGGGGACAGGATGACTGCACCGTATTGAAGGGAGGATGGACGGATGGGGTCATGTATTGTGAGATTTTGGCAAACAACCTCCTTCCCTCAGTAAGAGCATTGAAGATGGGTCATGGCTGGGTCTTCCAGCATGACAATGACTCCAAACACACTGCCAGGGCAACTAAGGAGGGGCTCCGTAAGAAGCATTTCAAGGTCCTGGAGTGGCCTGGACAGTCTCCAGACCTGAACTCAATAGAAAATCTTTGGAGGGAGCTGAAGCTCCAAACCTGAAAAATCTAGAGAAGATCTGTATGGAGGAGTGGACCAAAATCCCTGCTGTGGACAGTCTAAGGCACACCTGTGCACTAATCATGGTGTCTAATCAGCATCTTGATATGGCACACCTGTGAGGTGGGATGGATTATCTCAGCAAAGGAGAAGTGCTCACTATCACAGATTTAGACTGGTTTGTGAACAATATTTGAGGGAAATGGTGATATTGTGTATGTGGAAAAAGTTGTAGGTCTTTGAGTTCATCTCATACAAAATGGGAGCAAAACCAAAAGTGTTGCGTGTATATATATATATATATATATATATATATAATAGAATTTAGAATAGAATTTAAAATTCTTCTTCTTACTTATAAGGTTTTGAATAATCAGGTCCCATCTTATCTTAAGGACCTCGTAGTACCATATCACCCCAATAGAGCGCTTCGCTCTCAGACTGCAGGCTTACTTGTAGTTCCTAGGGTTTGTAAGAGTAGAATGGGAGGCAGAGCCTTCAGCTTTCAGTTTCCTCTCCTGTGGAACCAGCTCCCAATTCAGATCAGGGAGACAGACACCCTCTCTACTTTTAAGATTAGGCTTAAAACTTTCCTTTTTGCTAAAGCTTATAGTTAGGGCTGGATCAGGTGACCCTGAACCATCCCTTAGTTATGCTGCAATAGACGTAGACTGCTGGGGGGTTCCCATGATGCACTGTTTCTTTCTCTTTTTGCTCTGTATGCACCACTCTGCATTTAATCATTAGTGATCGATCTCTGCTCCCCTCCACAGCATGTCTTTTTCCTGGTTCTCTCCCTCAGCCCCAACCAGTCCCAGCAGAAGACTGCCCCTCCCTGAGCCTGGTTCTGCTGGAGGTTTCTTCCTGTTAAAAGGGAGTTTTTCCTTCCCACTGTAGCCAAGTGCTTGCTCACAGGGGGTCATTTTGACCGTTGGGGTTTTACATAATTATTGTATGGCCTTGCCTTACAATATAAAGCGCCTTGGGGCAACTGTTTGTTGTGATTTGGCGCTATATAAAAAAATTGATTGATTGATATATATATATATATATATATATATATACACTCAAAAAATATATATATATATATATAAAATATATAATATATAAATATATAATATATATATATTATAATTTTATAATTTTATATATAAAATATAATATACATATATATATAATATATATAAAAAATATATATATATACATATATACACACACACACACACACACAAGGTCTGAGGTTGTAACATGCCCAGCTCTTCCACCATTCGGAAGATTCAGACGGCTTTCAGTGGCTTTTTTTCAGTCTTGTGACTATCTGAGAAATTGTGGAAGAGCTGGGCATGTCACATGTCCTGTGAGACTTCAACACGGAGGCGTTTTTGCTGCGCCATCAGCTTCGTGCCGATGAATTTTGCCGCCACTCTTTTCATGGCAAAATCTTCTGTCACAGTGGAATGTGCCAAAAAAGTGCTGATGTCCACCTCTTCTGCAATTTCTCGGATAGTCACACGATGGTCCCACATCACCACAGCGTTCACTTTTGAAATGATCTGGTCATTTCAGCATGTTGATGGCTGCCCGGAGCACGGCTCGCTCTCCACCGTTGTGCGGCCATCTTTAAACCGGTTGTACCGCTCCTTAATCTGTGTGATGCCCATAGGATCGTCACCGAAAGCCGTCTGAATAATCCAAATGGTTTCCACCTGGCTGTCGCCCAGTTTCTGGCAAAATTTGATGCAGTCGCGCTGCTCCAGTCGTTCCACCATTTCCTTGCAAAGAAAAAACGACGAGAGACTCCACCCATCCTCACACAAAGGCTGCTTACAAGCAAATGATGTAATCGACAGGCGTGGAAAAAAAAAAATCACGCATGCGCGCAAAGGTTCAAGGTTGGCTCATGCAAGCACACATGATTCAAATCCATCAGGTTTTTGAAAGAAAAATAAAAAGGTCGGATACTTTTCTAACAGACCTCGTATATAAGGGGAAAAAAAAGATCTGTGGGAATTAAAATGAGAATCGAACTTTTCAACACAGCACTAGTCCCAGCCATGCTTGGCAGTATTTTAGGTAATACCCTCTTACGGAATGAACAGCCAAAGTGTTATTTTGCATTGGGTATTTGGTAAAATAGTTTCTTATTGGCAAAAATAAGAGATACCAATATGTTCATATGGACCAGTATACTGGTCGAGCTCCAGCTGCTCTGTGTGTGTCACTTCATAAAATCCGTCCTTACCGTCACACACAGCCAGTCTGTTTCCTCCGACGTACTGAGTCGTCCACTTATACTTCGTCTCCTTACTGCATTCTTCATACAAGCGACTGATTCTGATGAAACCAAAATCATAGCCCTGCATGAAGACAGCAAACATTTTCATGTGTTCAGATTGTCTGACACATGCTTCATAACGCCACGTTTCCACCTGAAACCTACATGGTTGCACATAGGTTTGCAGTATCGCTTGTTGCCAAAAGGGATGCAGATCAGGCCTCCGTTTTGGGGCACTTCAGCTTCAGGGCACTCTTTTGGCTCTGCATCTTTGCATTCTAGGATGGAAAAAAAATCCACATGAAGGAACTCATTAAATATTCATTCAGATTTAATTTGTAGTCCTTCAATTTCTACTTGCCAGTTTCTGCTTTTCCAGCTGAAACATTATTGTCCCAGAGATTAAATAATAATAGCTACATGATCCATACACACAGTTTAGGAGTGGGACAAAGTGTACACATTAAAATAAATACATTTACACATGTTGCTGTGTAAATGACATACACAACATTTTAAAAAAGTGTTCATACCGATTTGTTCATTCAGCTGATTTGGATTAAATCAACCTGAAATTAAAGCAGACTCATTGTTTTAACGCCATCATACTGTTGGGCTTGAAATTTCAAAATAAAAACATTCAAATATCTGTGCACCCTCCAGCATTTCAATGGAAATATGAAGTGCTTTCACACAATGGGCCTCATGTATCAATGTTGTGCACTTGTGGCGTAAACTTGAAATACACCAATGTCTCCGTGACATGTATCAAGCAGTGCGCACCTGCCCATTTCTGGCGTACGCCTGACGTGATCTTGATAAATGCGGTGGGTGGAAACGCTCGTAATTATAATAAACACGCCCATAAATATTCAGACTCTGCTTCAGACACACCCTCATTTTACGACATAGAAGCTGGAAAGACGGCAATGAAAAAGAACTCCACCAATCATGACGCGTGCCAATAGAGCGTCAAAAGCGGCCGTCGTATCAATTGTTTTGTAGTATATAATCAATAAAGTGTTACAGTGGTCCCTCATTAATCGCTGGAGTTACGTTCTAAAAATAGCCCGAAATATGTGAAACCGCGACGTAGTCAGCGTTATTTTTTACAATTATTATAGACGTTTCAAAGCTGTAAAACCCCTCACTACACAGTTTATACACTTTCTCACTTTTCTCTCGTGTGTAAACACTCTCAAAGTTCAAACCTTAGTAGGAAAATAATACCAAACTGTTTTCAGGCCCAAACATTTGTTTGAGAAATAAAAATAGAACGTTTTCCTATAAATAATTATGATGGCATTTAGAACTAACAAATTCATTTTAACGATCAATGAACGAGGTCGGACACAAAAGAAATTATTAATAGTGACTGACCAGTATTTCACAGATCGGGCCTCTGCGTTCTGACGCCGCGCCTTTTCCACTCACATCTCGCTGCAGCAGGTGTTTGTTTCCGAGTGACAAACACAGTTATGAGTAGTTGTTGGCACTCTTTTTTTCTTCTGGGCAACAAGATTCTTATAAACAGATACGCAGAACACAGAACACTAAAAAAAAAGGCATGCAAAATTGGACTAAATACTCCGCGAGACTCCGAGGCCACGACAGGTGAACGGCGTTATAGCGAGGGACCACTGTATTCTCTTTTCACATGTCAATAATTCTTGACATGTGGATATTTCTGTATTTATTTTATTGTGACAACTGAATGGAGATGACAAAACCTGGTTGCAGCACGGGCGAATTAAGGGAATGACGAAACTACAGTTGTTATTATCAATTTCATAGTCTAAAACGATCACACCACATGAAGTTAAGCTCAGCGCTGCTCTGGCTCCAGGCTCGAAGTCTGGAGAAAAAGGCGAAAAATGCTCCATAACAATCCTGCAAAGGCGGGATTTGTATTGATTATTATGTAGTATAATCAGGAAAGTGTTATTTATGTAACATATGCATTGATTTGTATAATGGCACTGTTTATCATGTTGATCATCTTCATTTTTGTGTGGATTCCAGCGCTGGTTCATTTTGGTGTATAATTTACGCCACCTCTTGACCTGGTGTATATTTTCAGCGCAGCGTACGCCAACGACCACATTGATAAATGCCAAGTAGCGCAGCCGTTTTGGTGTACACCCCATATACGCTCAAATATCGCCGTATGCAACGTTGATACATGAGGCCCATTAGGAGCATTTTATTGTGAAGGCTGACCCCATTCATAATTAAAAATCACTTTCCATTGAAGTTTCCCCCCAATTAAATTCTCTGTACTGGACTATAATATATATATATATATATATATATATATATATATATATATATATATATATATATATATATATATATATATATATATATATATATATATATATATAATTTGAGGAGTGCTTATTGGTTTCCCTCATGTTTCTGGAATTGCCCTAATGTCAATCACTGGGGTCAAAGTCATTTCTGACTGGTCCTCTACTCCCCCATGTCCTTGTGACAATTACTGCCAAACCTGGCATGGAGGCAAAGGTTAACCCAGGACAGATTTTAATGGGTTCATTCAGGCAAAGGTCATCAGAGTCAAGAAAAGATGTTCAGTCCAATTTGGAGGTGGATTCTGGAACTGCTTTGAGAAGATCAGCCACATTTCATAGGGTGAAGGTCAGTGTCTTTGGGGGTCAATAGGTCAAGTTTCAAGGTGACCACATCCTTATTGGTGCTGCACATACCCTACTTGTCCATGAGTACAGAGGCATAATTTAAGAATCTTATTCTGGAAAATGTGTAGCCTCCCAAAAAGGGTCCTAGTTTGCAAGTGTAAAATTTTGTCATTTCCTAGAGATGTTGTTCTTTGCCCGGCCCATGGTTTATACGATGTTGTGCACCGACCTGTCAGCTGGTGTTTGTGCAGAGCCTCCCTCAGTGTCTTCATATCCTGTAGCAGCTCAGCTGCCTGTGTACTGTTCCACTCAGCTGACAAGTTTTTGCTGCATTCTGTCGCCACCTGATGGTTCATGTCAAACAAACAGGTCATTTTTTATTTATTCTTCCTCTCATGTTGAAAGCAAACATCACGCTGGGGGAATTAAACCTCAGTTCATTGTTTCCAATCCTGAGTTAAACTGTGTTCACGTCGGTGTTCAGAACTTTACCTTCAGATCGGCTGACAGCTGCTCAAAGTGTTGATATTGTGAGCTGCATGTTGGATCTCCTCGTGTTGCTGACAGAACTGAATGAAAGAGAGAGAGAAGTAAAAAGTCATTGTGTTGAGTTTATGTACGAGCCATCTTTACCGGGATTTTCAACATTACCCGCCAGCGAGCAGAGCCAAATCACCGCTGTCCTCAATGCCATGTTTGCCGAGTTCTTCAGACACAAGTGCCAAAATAAAACCTGGACGAGTGAATTTAAGGCTGAGGGAGCAAAGTTTACATGATTGGCCAATGTTGTCTTTGAGTCACTGGAAAGCCAACATTTGTCAAACAGTTGTAATGAACTTTGGTTGGATCTCATGCGCTACACTTAAAATCATCAGTTTGTCCCAATTTTAATCAAGCAACACACAGATTTGTAAATTACTTGACGTCTGTGATACTATTTTGAATGTCTACCATTTACAACAGTTATCAGTTGTCGTTTGGAAAACACAGGGCTGTGAAAACGGAATTCATCATTGGGGGGTAATATTTTGCTCTGTAATCATGATCGTCACTGAGTTTTTAAAATGCCTATAACAAAGCCTTCTTTTTTTTTTAACGACATTGTGCAAGTTTTATATAATCCCCCCGCAATGAATTCCGTGGAGTTCTCACAGCTCTGTGTGTTCCAAACGACAACTGATAACTGTTGTAAATGACAGAAGGATTCTCTGTCCGACACTGATCTGTACAACAGATACAAATCAGTGTCCTCGAATGCACAGAACTCCGGAGAAAAATGCCCATTCAAAGTGTGGCTGTTACGACAGTTGTCGTGAAGCGGGACTGGTTGGTTGCTACGGCGACACTGTGTGAGTGCTGCTAAATGTAGCATGTAGACATCGGATACTTTTAGTCATCAACTTTTTAAAAGAAGTATTTTGTGGCATGTCTGTGTTACAGAGCTACATCGGACAGAGGGATGATGCCGAGAAAGACATAAAAAAAGTTTAATAATGACTCAAGAATCTGTGGAATGGCACTGGCTTGAATTAAATTCATGAACACATCTGAAATATTAAAGAAACGGGAAAAGCAAACTGCATCTGTGCCGTCACGAAACATGGTAAGAATTTTTCTGTCCCTGGAAAATAAACATTGTGCTGTTAAAACTGTGACTGTTTTTTTTTTTTTTTTGTCTTTTATTAATCTAGACTTTATTTATTTCATATGGAAAAAAGGTATTGTATCTCTTTAATGAATTAAAGAAAAAAAGTGCAGAACACCTTGGCTCTTGGAAATGGTGCCATTATGTAGTTTGTCCAGTAGAAGGCATTTCATCATTTAAAATGCTGTCAAGCATAGCTAGGACCCCATCACCCCTTGGTCACAGAAGCAAAGTGACCAACTTCCGTTCATTTTCAATCAGAGTTGGCATTTTGCAGCATTAAGAGACAACGGTTGCTATGCTGCCAACTAGGCGGGGCCAAAATAGACAAGAAGTCTATTTTATGCAAATGCTGAGGGACAAGACATGACGACTGCCAATCCAAGTAAAAAGCTCACTGACATCAGCTGGTAGCTTGCTCAAACAAAATACGTAAACATGGCAAGTATAGCAACATCACTGTGAAAGACTGGAAGAAAATCAAGTGAAATTTGGTTCCGTTAAGCAATCAAGCACGGAAGAAAACCTCGGTGACAGTGTTGGGTTTTCCCCATCATCATTAAACACTGGTCACTGCCATCAAGTAATGGACGGCAACTGCCCGTTACCTCATTTATACTTAATGTGACCATAGGGTAAATCTGTGTGTGTGTCTGTGATGCTAGTCTGTCAATTGTTATTTTTTTCAGTCAACACGTGAAATTAATTGAAGATGTGCAGTAACATTTTTAAGCCAAAATTGCAACTATGTATTTCAGCACAGTAGAAATCCTATTGGTCATAGCTCATGTTAATGTTAGCAACTTTATGTGCTAACATTAACCCATTAACAGTGCATTGTGACACCTGCGAGTTTCATGCTAAAATTAGCATCACTGTGTGATGTCAGTGAGCTTTGAAGACACGTGTTACATTATGTTGTATTGATGAATGCAAAATTACAGACAGAGAGGAAACAAGGTGTGTCAAAAACCAGAGTGATTTATTGGCGGAGCCAGGTGGGAGCAGTTTGTGAAGTGAGAAGACGACACACAAAGTAATTCCCAAAAATGGTAGTGGGGAAAAAAAGACAGCTGAGCCCACTAACACAAAAGCAGAACAGACTAGATGAGTACAGTTAAAGCACAAAGATAACTACAGTACTTACAGAGCGTGTGGGGAGCAGACAAAAGTGAATGAATCCACAAGGAGAAACAAACGGATGAGGACTTAAATACCAAATGATCTAATGATGACAGGTGCACAAAATCAGAGCATGAACAGAAGATACACATGGAAAGGAGCAAACACATGGGGAATTTTAACAGTTCATTAATTATTTTGGTGAGATTAAAGTGGATTTATCCATGGGGAATGTCCTCGTCGTTATTACTGCTGTGTTTGGCCGTCCTGTTGCGCACGCTGGACGCTGCTGTTGTTTCATGGTGGCGTTTCCACTGACGCATGCAGAAGGCAGCGTTGGCTCCACGTCAGGAAGCGGCTGTGTAAAGAATTCACTGTGGATTTCTGATGATCTGGGAACAAATTAATTATTGAAGCTTTGTGGCAGAACGATTGAGCTCATTAACAAAGAGAATTGCCTTTTTATGTTTGATTTGACGAACAAAGATTCGTCCTGGAAAAAGGACCCAGACAGCATTCAAAGCACTTCAGCCTCGTGGCACCTAGAAAACATTTACACCCATATTATCGAGCTCCAAAATTTCCTTAACAAGAACAAGAATGACATGTTCATTTAAAACGCTCGTCCACATTTTGTCAAGAACAGACACAAAATCAAAGGATTTTAACTTTTTTTAAGAGAAAGAAAACTACTGAAATAAACTTTTTTGACAAAAAACAAGTTAAACTTTTTGTTGTTATTGCATTGATAACTATAGTATTTTTAAAGATATGAGGATCAACAATAACACAGCTATGCTGGTTGTTTGTGAGACTTGAATACACACACACACACACACACACACACACACACACACACACACACACACACACACACACACACACACACACACACACACACACACACACACACACACACACACACACACACAGCCTTACAGGAAACATTGTTTTGTTGTAATTATCAGGAACATTTGCTTGTTGCCAAGTCATTGCATCACCTGCAGTTGCACAATGTGTCACAGTAATGGCAGCTCCCGCAACCGGGCTGCACACAGTGTGATGGAAACACACACACATTCTGCACAGTGAGCCTCAGTACAGCCAGCACAGGTTTCACTTGGTATAATTTCACCATTTTTAAAATGATATATATTTATTTATTTTTTTTTCTTGGGATAATTTAGGGGTCTCCAAGGCCTCGCCTCCCCCTGTCTCTCTTATGCCGCGCGTCCGTTGATTTGAAAGAAGGTGTTGACCAGTTATTTAAATTTGAACACAATTACTCTGAGGGCTAAACCACCGCTCAGAGATTTATTGAACAGAATTTAGAAGGGCCGAAGTGAACAGAAGTGTCGCTTAATCTCCTTAAGTGGTACTGAATGAGTCAAGATTGTCTTCTGGCTGTTGGACTACAAGGTCAAAAACAAGAGGCTTGGTTTTGTTTAATCTCATCATCCATATATCGTCAAAAACACCGTTCCAGACATACGGTAGTGTATTTAATGGTGTGTGGTGTTCGGACAGCACACCATGTTTCTGTTTATTATAAATATTTGGAATGAGACAGAAAACCTTCAAAACCATCCATCCTCTAAATGCTTTGCGGGGATGATATTGTTCGATATGATGGATTAGTTTTGGTGTCTTCCTCAACAGTCGTGCTTTTTGATTTTTTTTTTCACAGCTTCTTTTTTGCAGCCACAGTCCTTCAGGGAAACAGGTCAGGCATCAGCAGAAATCATACTTCATCGTAAACTGGTGACATTTTGCTGTCTGCACAAATACACACAGGCTAATCCATCTCTGTGTGCACGCACACGTGCACGGTGCATAATTACACCCGCAGTGGTGCTTTGTGATAGTGCGCTATAATAGTAATGATAAATGTCGCGTATGACAGCAACATGCTCTCCTGCATGTCTAACCTTTCTCAAACACTCGCGATGCGCTCACTCTCTCTCTCTCGGCTGTCATGCGCCCTAACCGCCATTGCGCCTTGTCTTCCTTCCTCGCAGGTATTGTGTAGAATTAGCCAGCTGTGAAAAATGGCGACTGCGTTGTCAAATGATTCACATGGATGAGCCGCGGAAAGCCGAGCAGAGCTAATTGGTATTCAGGAGGAGCGTGGCGGTACCTGTTTCAAAGACTTTTTGTGTTTGGGAGGATGACTGGGCCTCCAGGGAGACGCGATCACAGCTGCTGGGTCACTGATGGTGTCTATTAGCCGATTTAAAACTTAAAACGGAACCACTGATCAGTTAAAAGACACATAACAGACTCGCAGATTTAATATGGAGAAGCAAAGGTTTCGGCACTGAGACGCTGATCTCTGAGTTTGTGAAAGGAGCAAATAAACTGATCTTTGCTTTAACGAAAAAGTTGTTTCTCTCTAAACAAAAAAAGAAAAAAATCAAAGTGACGAGAGGCGAGTGGGGCAGTTGAAAGGCGACGTGATGGATCCAGTCGAGAACAATCGAATGTTTGAAGCACAGCAGGCAGCTGTTAAAGAGCCTTTCTTCTTTCCGTCACTGCTAAAGTTTGACACTAATTAACAAACTATTAAAGCAACAGACGAGTTCGTTTGATGGATGAACAGTCTGAAAATAATGATTGACAGCTTCACCCATGTTTTAACATTTAAAAGTCACTCATTTGAAAAATCATTTTCTTTATTTTATGTGCATTTTTTACTTTTGTTTCACCGAAAAAGTGACTTCATCACTCAAACACACACACACACACACACACACACACACACACACACACACACACACACACACACACACACACACACACACACACACACACACACACACACATTAGATAACATTCATTCATTCATTCATCTTCTACCGCATAGTCCAATTAAGGGTCGCGGGGGGCTGGGGCCTATCCCAGCAGACATAGAGCGCGAAGCGGGGTACACCCAGGACAGGACGCCAGTCTGTCGCAGGGCCACAAACAGACAAACAATCACAGACACACACACACACACACACACACACACACACACACACACACAATTTAAAGATTCCAGTCCACCTAACCCGCATGTCTTTGGATGTGGGAGGAAACTGGAGCACCCGGAGGAAACCCACGCACATACGGGGAGAACATGCAAACTCCACACAGAAAGGCCACGGGAATTGAACCCATGACCTTCTTGCTGTGAGGCAACAGTGCTAACCACTAATTCACCACGCTGCCCACATTAGATAACAATTTGACTTAAATATAATTTATATCGATTTATTATTATTAATAATACATTAAATTTATTTCTGAAGCCCTTTAAGTAGACAAATTTACAAAGTGCTCAACATAAAACATCAAACCACAACAGTAAAACAATTTTTTTTTTTTTTATCTTCATGCACTTTTTTTTTTGCCATTTATTCTGCTTCACATCGTGGTGGCAATGGACCAAGCAGCTCATCCCACACTTCCCTATCCTCTGCAAAGTCATCTAACTGTACAGTCACATTAGCTACAAATGACAGCAAGCAGCAGAGGCGAAGCGACAACATGGCGTTCATTTTCAGTCAGAGCATTTTGCAGCAGACAGTCGCTCTGCCACCAGCTAGATGGGGTTAAAATAAACCAGAAGACTATTTTATGTAAATGATGAGTGACCCAACACAGCGACTGCCAGTCCGAGTGAATAGGCAGCGTGATGTCAGCTGGTTGTTCGCTTGAATGAAATAATCCATGATGGCAGAAAATGCTTCTGTGTAAGAACCCTGTCATACCTCAAAGATTTAGCCAACATATGAAAAATGCACTGATTATGTTGGATACATCAAATAAGTTATGCAGCTGTCACACCTTGATGATTTAGCCAGTGTATTCTGACAGTCCAATTTCCACCGAGTGATCTGGGTTGGTACTGCATGGGTACGGGTCAAACCAGTTAAGTCTGGTCTGGTTTGTGTTTCCAACACCAGCAGACCTCTTTCGTTTGGATGGCGGAACACATAAATATTGACGAGCACGTAATCGAGTGCATGCTGTCATGCGGCCTCTCCCCTCCACACGGAGGCCAAACAGAGTAATTTAACATTTTTAAAATTTGATTTTAATTTAGATTTGTCTTGGTGGATCATGGGATTTATTTTCATCATGTGCAGAATGCTGAAAATGTCGACTGATGTCTGTGATAAATGCTGACGTGAATGAATGACTTGTAAACTTTTAAAATAAGTTAATTGTCTTGTTGTCGTGCAAAGCACCAACGTTCTCTGGTTCAGGCTGAAAAATGCACTGAGAGCAGACAAACACAGGAACGTCTTCAAAAATGCTACGTTTCTTTGCCCACAAAAAAAACTAAAGTATTTTCAGATGTGGTTTTCCAAAATTGGGACACTTTTCGTGGATACGTTTTCGTCAGGCTGTGATGATGAATCCGACTGAAATGAACAGATATAATGAAGACTTTTATATTTACTCCACATGTGAATGGTTTTAATGTTTGAAACAGTCTGAAATGTTCGCATGAGGACTGCAGGTTTCAGGTATTCAGCCAATCAATGGATATATTTCAGCTTGTGAGTAACTTACAAGAAATGTGTGTCAGCAATCACATTACTTACCTACAACTTATGGTCTGCGTATGCAGGACGTATCAGACATATGCTGGCATATGTCGAAAATATTGTGCATGCCCAAAATTTTTGAGGCACTCCCCGTATTACAAGGTATATCAGTGTGCTTCAATGTGCTCTTAACTTATACAAAACTTATCAACTTATTAGAAAGGGGTTTAAGTCTAATATGTTTCTCATATTTTGTAAAAGTTAGTGAGAAATATACACTTCTAAATAAAAAAAAATGCTGTTTTTGTAACCACACAACACCTTTGAAGGGATTTACGAGCCATCATACAGAGATATTAATGTGCACACCCCGGGAACGCCCATCAAGCGACAAAGCCAACTGCTTGTTGTTGCTGATGTGAATGTAGGGTAACTCTTCCTCGGGGATCCCGAGGCATACCCAAGCTAACTGGGAAATCTAATCCCTCCAGTGTGTCCTGGGGCTTCCTCCTCGTTGCACATGCCTGGAAGACCTCCCTAGGGGAGATGACCAGGGGACATCAACAACAGATGCCTGAACCAACTCAGCTGGCTCCTTTTGATCCAAAGCAGCAGCTCTACTGTCAGTCCCTCCCAGATAGCCCCTGTCCGGGAGTGTAAGCTCAGATTCCTGATGGAGGATTCTCATTTCCGCCAGTTGTATCTGTGATCTTACTCTTCATGTCATTACCCAAAGTTCATGACCGCAGGTGAGGACAGGAGTGTTGATGGGTAAATCACCAAGATGGTCTGGTATATTATCTCTAAAACATCAGATACTGCTCCAGTCAGTCACCCTCACTCTTGAACAAGACTCTGAGATAGTTAAACTCCTCCACTTGTGGCAGTAACTCTCCACTGTTATATTAAATGTCAAATGGAAATAAAGATACAAAAAGCAGATATACCAAAGTTTCAGGATTATAAGTTGCACCTGTCAAAAAATGCATTGTAAAGCAGAAAGTAAACATTCCAAATATCATCCAGTATGTTCTTCATTGTATGTTTATTTGTCCATCTTGGTTACTTTTGGAATTTAAAAGTCCTTATGTTCAGTAACACCACATACTGTGGTGTGCACATGTGCCAGACTGAGTTCCCGTCGGCCCATAAACTCACCCCCACAGAAACAGTTACAAATTGAGTTCCACATACAGAAAATGTTTTTGTTTCCTGCTTCACGATGTGTTCATTGACAGATACTCCAGAAAACATGTTATGTCAACTGAGCTACCAATATGGAAATGGGTTTGAGTCCCACTCATGCTGCCTGTATGTGTGTGTGTGTGTGTGTGTGTGTGTGTGTGTGTGTGTGTGACTAAAGAAGCACCCAAACCCTTCACAGCTGGTTTCTACAGTTGTTGCACTATGTTGCTGAGAGGCCGCATCGCGCCACCTTTCTGGGCTCATTGCTAAAATTTTCTTAATTATTAAAAGACAAACCAGAGGCTGGTCTGTGTGGATACGCTCCACAGCTTCATAACAGAAGACTGCACACAGAGAGCAAGATGCCACTGGGGTCAGTGCTGCAGCCAAAGAAATGACAGAAGGTCGCAAAGTTCAGGCCAAGTTTTATTTCAGAGCAGTGAAGTGTTTACAAAAAGAAACCAAAACTGCTGCTTTTAATCCCGTTCTTATTTTGCCCTTCAACGGTTTGTTCTGCTTGCTCAGTCCATCATGGGATGTCTCCTGAAGAGGCTCGTGCTGCTAATGTGCACGGGACGGGAAACGGCTTTTCACATTAGCCTTAAAGCAGCTGTGGAGTCCTCCGGCCTGCTGGGGCCGCTCCTGGAGGACACCACGGAGGAAAGCTGGAGTCTGAGTGTTTGTGAAGTTCACATGCTTCTCGTACTTATGCCGTGTGCTGTTTCTCCACATGTGACAGTGCGCACATCTGTGCATGAGTTACTGGTTTAATTAGAGCCATTTTATGCCACTGGAAATGAATGTTATCTGAATAAAGCTGCAGAGACTCGTAAACGTGGCTCTGCTGAGGAAGCTCATCTCATTAAGTTCCTCCTCACACTGATCGACATCGACGACTGAGCCATAATTGTCTTGTGAATATTTATCCTCAAAACTGCACTTTTGCAAAAGTGAAAACTGGTTTTACTGCATTGGCATTCAGATAAATCCAATTATTGCATTTTTTTTTTTTTTTTGCTTTATTTCTTACACTAGAGCAGCTTCAGATTTCCTGCAAGTGCAGCACTGTAACATCTGAATCTTGATCTAGATCTGCACTATTTTGATCATTTGGCTAATTATCAGTATCAGAAATGGATAGAAAGGTCACAAAAAGGCAAACAAATACAACCAGTGTGTAAGGCAAATTCTTCAAATGAATGAAAGTTGATGACATCAAACCCTGAAGCTCAAATGTGGCGATTCTAAATTTGCATGGCCTGGGTGTGCTGAATGGAGCCCAAACACGCATCCTATCTCACAATTACCAAACAGGCAAAGCTAAGGCTAACAGGCTAATGATGGTACAGGTGTTAGTTTGGATATTTTTCTGGATTAGGCAGTGGTCGGGAGCAGATATTAAAATGTGTGGCCGTCATATTGTTACCGTTGCACCATCGGTGGAGCTACCGTCACCAAGCTCCCTGATAAGTAGTGCTAACCTGCTGGTAACGGTGCAAACATATAAACTAAGGTGAATAAAAAGTCTGCGGAAAATAGAGCCTTTTCCTGTCGTGCCCCGGTCCTGTGGAATGATCTCCCTGCGTTGGTGAGGAAGTCGGACTCTGTTGAAACTTTTAAGTCCCGATTGAAAATGCATTTGTTTCTATTTTATATGTTTAACAGATTGTTTACTATGTTTTTTTTTATTATTTTTATTTATTTATTTATTTTTACCTTTTTAACTTTTTTATTATGCTTTTAATCTTTAATCATGCTCTTTGATCCTTGATTTAATTTGTTTTGGTTTTCATTGTTGAGTTGTTCCTGTGAAGCGCCTTGAGGCGACATTGCCATGATTTGGCACTCCATAAATTCAATAAATTGAAATTGAAACTGCATACTACTACCAGACATCAGACTTCTTTTATATTGTGAGCAATAAACTGCAAAACAAGCCACTCAGGTGTATCTCAAAAAATTTTAATAGGGTGAAAAAATTTCAATATTTTGTCAGATCTCAGAATGTGAAGAATTACTGCATTGGCGTTGTGTGGCATGGAGGTAATCAGCCTGGGGCACTGCTGAGGTGCTCTGGAAGCCCAGATTCCTTTGATGGTGGCCTTCAGCTTGTCTGGTCTGGTGTCTGTCATCTTCCTCTTGACAATACATGGAGAATCCATGGGGTATTGCCTTTGGGGAATTCAAGTCCAGTAGTACAATGGTCAGCAAAGCAGTTACTAGTAGTGTTGGCACTTTGGGCAGGTGGCAGGTCCTGTTGGAAAATGTAATCAGCATCTCCATAAAGCTTGTCAGCAGATGGAAGCATGAAGTGCTCTGAAATCTCCTGGTAGATGGTTTCCAGGAGGTTGAGCTTGGACTTGATCAAACACAGTGGCCCAACACCAGCAGATAACATCCTGCCCCAAATCAACACTGACTATGGCCATTTCACACTGGACTTCAAACCCCTTGGATTTTGTGTCTCTCCACTCTTACTCCAGACTCTGGGACATTGATTTTTAAATGTAAAATTTACTTTCATTTGGAAAAAAAGGACTTTGGACCACTTAACAACTGTCTGGTTCTTTTTCTCCTAAGGGCCCTGTCCCACTGGCATTTAGGAGGATTTGCGGATGGAATGCGCACAAAAGTGGCCCACATCTGCCAAACAACCGCAATAACCGTGTAACATTCCTGTATGAGTCGGCCTCCATTCGAACACGTCCATGATCATCCGCAGAGGCACGCATGTCCGCAGCCAGGATTTTTGAGCGGCTCAAAAATCCTGCTGCGGATGAGATCCGCATCACTGCCTGAACACATACTGAAGACATACGGAGGACATACACAACCAACGCGCCGCATATCCCCTGTCATCCGCTGATATCCGCAACCAACGGGTTGGCGCGGCTTGGCGGCGGACCGGGACAGCATGCAAAACAGATATGACGTGTGCCCAGCACGGCCACATCACGGTCGCAAATGGTATGTCGCGCATGCAGACAGATATTCATGGTATTATACTGCAGAAATAGTCAGGTTACTCAGGCTTGAAAAGAAATATTCTATTTTCAGAAGTTTCTGTGTAGGCTCTCAGTTGTCCAGGTGGTTTCCATAGTAGAGAAGCTTGAATCTTCGACTGGACTGGGTTGCTTGACGCGAGGACGTTTTGCTTCAAATCGCAGAAGCTTCCTGAGCTAAAATTCTTGCTCTGGAAGTCTGACTTCTGTCTGACTCTTGTAGAGAAGAAGAGTCAGACAGAAGTCAGACTTCCAGAGCAAGAATTTTATCTGAGGAAGCTTCTTTACTATTTTCAGAAGTATTTTTTGTACCTCTAGGCTGTAATGATTAAGTTTAACGTAAAAAAAAGGCTTGAAGCATTTGAGTTTTTAAGTAATGAGTCAAGAATACACAAAATGTTCACTTTCCAAAATATGTTGAACAATATGATGATATTCAATTTTTTTTTAAATACATCACCACACAAGTGTGCTTTGTGGCTTAAAATATCTTAAAGTGAATTTACTCAAAAATGTTAATGAATAAAAATCACCTCCCATGAAGCTGTCATGAATGGGTTAGCTGGCTAGATAGGTGGTCCAGCAGGGAGGCAAAGGTAGAAGACAGACGTGAGGCTGAGGCATGGGTCAATAAACAGGCACAGGTCAAAAGAAGCTTTCAGAGGCAAAGACAAACTCAAGGTCAGAAACAAGACAAGGTCAAAATACTGGCAGGCAGAAACAGGACAAAATGCAGGTAGGGACGTAGGCTGGAAAGTGACATGAAGTCAACAATCTTGCAGTGAGCTGTGGAACTGTGAGGGCTTAAATAAGGGGCAGGCTAATCAAGGTGTAAATGAGGAACAGGTGTGAGGAAGGTTCTGGAAGGGACATGACCGAGAAAGACAAGGGCAGGTGCAAGAGGGTGCAGTGAGACAAAAAACAAAGCAGTCTGGAGCAAGATAAATGACAGTTTTTCAACGGTGAAAAACGTGACATCATGCTCAAGACAACCAATAATTAATGTGAACAAAAGGGGCAAAGCTAGTAAATAACGTGACTAGTCTAAAAAGCGGAAAACAAGAAGATCAGTGATTATTATCAAAACTAGAATGGAACGGATACTGATTAAAGTATAAATAATTAAAGTATAAAGTAAATGCAATAACCGATAGAGATGACAACATAAACTATGACTACACAGAAAATAAATTAACAGAAAGACACAACCAGAGACTACAGAATAATGCAATGAATAACAAAACAAATGATAAACAGAGAATGCAATAAATAACTAACGGAACATGATCAGATTACAAAACACAGAAGGTAAATGAAGCAAAACCAGAAACTACAAAATCATTAACATAAAGCCACCAACAGAAGATCACAACAAAATGAATGATGAACAGAAAACAAAGCCTATGATACAAGGAATATGATAAGAATATAATTACCGAAGTTCAACCCGAGGAAGCTGACAAGAGTCAAAAACAATGACTACAGCCCCAACATGGCAGAATCATGACATTAACATAAGCATCTATGGAGATTGACCCCTTTTCCGTACCAGCCTCAGGTGGCCATTCAAGGAACTGCAGGCTTTTGCACGTTTGCTTTGGCTTCATAGTTCAGCAACGGAGGTTTCAATGTTCACATGTTGATAATATCATGAAATACATCACCAGCAGATTTGGTAGTTTTTATGTAGTAAGACTTTCTGCAACTAGGATTACCCAGAAACAAACTCCAACAGTCACCAGAGAGAGACAAATGAGGACATGTAATTTTTTTTCAAGATAAATATCAACATTAAATTTGCAACACAAAACATGAATAAATGAAATGGAAGAGGTTCATCTGCACTCTAAACGTCAGTGCACGACAGGGGTCAGCTGTGACGAAACAATGCTCAGAATAAACATTTAAAAACACAGCATCAGGTTTGTGTTTGTTCACTTTTGGAATATTACTAATTTATTCATATATGGCACATGAATACAAACTGCTACATAGCATTAAAACAAACAAGGAACAAAAAAAAGAAAAGAAAATATTAAAGCAATAAAAATGTAAACAGTAAACTACCAATGAGACAGAACCGCTCTGGATCCTGGATGCAAACCACCCACCTCTCAAAAGCAGCCGTGTGTCTGTAGTGATGGATGGGCGTGTCCTTGGTGTTGCCCAGTTCCACTGATGAGCCTGTGTGCTGCATTATGCACAGAGAAACGCACCACATGGTGCATAAATGAATGAGTTTTTCTGTCCATCCGTCTGTGGGGCCAGAGATGTCTGTCCATCTATCACTCTGTGTGGACAGATGGTCTATCTGAAGGACAACCACACACGAGCACCTGGATTATGACCATGACTAATCTGATGATGAAATATCATTAGTCTTTCCCTTTAAATGGAGTCACACTGTGTGATAGAGCAGAACTGACAAATATGGAAGAAGAAGAAAGATTCCATTTCTGTCCTACTTTTCCATTTAGCAGATGTTGAAAGTGAGATTTTTTTTGTATCACTTCCACATAGAAGATGATGTTTCACCTGCATCTGTTATTGAGGTGCCTCATACACACATGCACATTACTTTGGAAAATGTAGCTTTTTCTTTGGGCCTCTCATCACATGGGTCGTGGCTGTAACAACAGACTTTGTATAATACTCGGCCTCGGATGCTGTGGCCTCAGTCTCGGCTCGGCCTCAGCGACCCACTCCACCAGGTGATTTCACTGATTAACATCACTTTGAGCAGATGGAATCAGTTAATGAGTGAAATCACCAGGAGCCTCACGTACAAAGCGTGCTTACACACAGAAACCTGGTATACGTCTGTCTCCACGCCAGCGTTCAGATGTATCAAAAGTTAAATGACCGTGGAAATATGTGGTGCGTCACGCAAAAATCCTGGCTGGCGTATGCACGTTTCTACATTTATTGTTCCACTGCCGACATGTAAAGATGATGCTGGGAACTGTTAATAGTGTGAAAACAAGAAGTCATCAGGGTGATGTGCACATCAGCAACACAGTCATGAACAATTAATGCACCCACGTGTTTGCAGTTGTATGGGTGGATGTACAAGCATGCACAAAGTGATGTGTAAAATGGCACTAACAATGGCTGCGTTAGCATTGTTAAAGCACCTTGCAAATGGTGCAATCCAACGTGAGCATTTACTTGGAAATGATGATAATTGGTTCATGAACAGATTTTGTTCACCAAGGCCACTGTTACTGGAGTTGCACACAGGAATGCGGCCAGCCCAGAGCGCAATGTGGCAAGGAGCCAGGGGTTGTCTGTGCCACACAGGTGCTGACCCCGCTGGGCATCCTGGCATCAGGGAAATTCCAGCATGAGTTGGCTGATCGATCAGGCGTGTGCCAGTCAACCTTGCGCCGAGCCATACCAGCTGTGTGAAACGCAATCATCCAATTCTCATCCAGGTACATTCCAACATGACAGCGCATTTTGCAGCAAGAGCCAGTTTCCCGAATGTAATCGGAGCTGTTAACTGCACACATATTGCTATGAAGCCGCCGTCACATGATGAATTTGTTTTTGTTAATAGGAAACATTTTCATTCCATCAATGTTCAAATCATGTGTGGTGCGCAAAATGCGCATTAGGCTGGAGTCTGCATGGTGTGTGATGGGGGATGGCTTGGTGGTTAAATAATTTATCCATGTAACTGTTCTTAACTAAAACCAGCGCGGCCACATTTGTGAATGTGCACATTCAAAATTTTTTTTATTATTATTATCATTATCATTAATGTTTTCTTTTTCTTGATGGTGGAACTAGAGATGAGCTTCTTAAAAAGCCCCTGACTGTGTTCAGTATTTGACAATAAAAGCGTGTGTAATGCTAAGTAAGGTCACACACTGTCAGCCAGCGTGCACCTAATACCTTTCTACTTCACTGTGTGCGCACATCTCAGTTCAGCAATTTACACACACACAAACATACATATTTAACTTCCATTTTATATTACAGCAAGCTGAGAGAAAGGCAATCTAACCACAGCTTTCATTGGTTTTGCACTTTGTCTCTGAAAGTTCTTTAATTTTTACAAACAACACAGAGACGATGGTGGATGTCATCAAACACACTACACTCTACACTTATGGTACCATCAGCATGACTCTACCAAACTATTTGATTACATTTGCATATTCAGATAGAGACGTAGCCAGGGAGGAGTTTGGTGTGTGTGCAAGTGTGCTAAATTCCACGTTTAGTGGGATGTACAAACCAAACATGCATGGATTCATGCCTACGCACACTTTGATACATCAGCAGTTATTTGGTGGCGAGGATTTTTTTTTGCCCACTCTGAATTGCAATAAACTTGGCACTCACTTTGGTTCTGGAACTGTGAGGTCAGTAATTGGGACCAAGGTCATGTTTGTTCGCCACCCAGGTTGTTTGTCTGATTTCTTCCAAACGCGGTATGTTAAAGATGGTTGACCCCAAACTGCCCTTTAAGATTTAATTTGGGCAAAGATCGAGATCAAGAAATTAGATTTTCAGTGTGATTTGGACCAAATGTGGTGTACACTGAGTTGGATTTCAGAAATGCATTTTCAAGGTCAGCCAGAGGTTAATCATTTTGGTGAAGATCAAAGTAACTGGGGTCAAATGTCAGATTGTTGTAACCGGGTACAAGTGTTTTGTTGCTCTAATTGTACCATCACTCGAAGATATTTTAATGTGCAATTTCCATAAAAAAAATTAAAGGTTTAGTCGCACCTTTTTACTTCATTATACACAATTTAATGCAGCTTGGAGACCAAAATAAGTGTGACAGAGAGTTTACTTGCTCAAAAGCCGTTTCCTCACCACTTTCATTACTTCAGTCTTCCGGTGCATTCTGGAGAATTTTAATTATTAATGATGATCTGTTGGAACGGGAGCTCTGGAGCAGTGGTTCAATCCAAACAACGTCACCAAAGTGACTTCAGCTTCTACACCGAACCCAACACGCTGTACGAGGATCAATGATTGAACAACAGTCCTTCTGCCATCCCAGTGCATCTTTAAACTTCTTTGAGGTTCATGTGTTTTATCTCAGCTTTCTCACTCGAACCAGCGCTGCATGTGCTGTTTCCCGCTGCACACCCCGAATCCCCACAACTCCTTCCATCCTCTCTCCTTCCGTCTGCGGATGCTGATGCCCTGCACTAATCACCAGCTCAATAAATCTATGGCTGAGCCAATAACCATTACTTCAAATTAGAGCAGCTCAGTCCAGTGAGGGAAAGCAGCTGACGCCGTCATAAAGGCCCCATTCATTAGCAGCTATCGACCTGGCTGAGCCGCGGAGCCCGAACCTGCAGGATGGTGAGCTCATCAGGAAGGCGAACCTGCAGGAGGGAGGGTTGGGAATGTGAAGGAAGACAGAGAGTTACCCACCCTTCATAATTTATCTTCTTCCAGCAGACTGGAAAGAGTTCTCAGCTTTGGAGAGGATGCAGAAAATGTAGGCCTGTCCTCGGTGTGCAGGCAGAGAGCTGCTGAATCGATGTGGGTCACATGTAAATGAGCACGGCGGGCCGAGCCTCCCCGGTGGGATCTCCAGATGAGATGCTGTGCATCATCTCCAATTGCACCCACTCACACTGCTGGCTTTGGAGATCATTTATGTAACTGTTGGATGTTGTTCACTGACTGACCCAAAGGTGGCACTGTGGCATAAGATGTTTGACCATCAATCTACACAAAGTTTTAACCTGGTGGAGGACAAATTAAAACCCAAACCAGCACAGTGGCTGCAGGCCTTAATGAGGTTATAATCAAATATCCTAGAAGACAAATTTTAACTCTGACCTACAGATTTAAAACACCTCTAGGTAGAATTCAAATTAAATAATGCTACAAGAAGGATTTCAATTTGGTTTTGGCCAAAATGTTCAGCTTGCTTGGACAGATTATACAAACAAGACAAGAATATATATATTTTTTCTGGACTAGTCCAGATTTTACTAAATTTTAGGCTAACTGTATGAATCTAAATCTTCTGAAAAACACTCAAATACCCATCAAACTGTGTGCCACTTATAAAATAATGTAGTTAGTACATTTTTTTTTTTTACAACTTTGGCTATCTGTCAAGTAGAGACCATCTCTTATGGATTTTTTTTTTTTGGGGGGGGGGGGGGATTCTGATATTGAGTATTTTTTTTTCTCTGTTAATGTTTCTTTTGTTACTACAATACACATGCATTTGCTGATACAGGAAGAAAAAATGGCAACTATTCCAAATATTTCATTATCAAACCCAAGTCCTCTAACTTCTGGCAACACCACAGGATGCTGGGGGACCCCGAGGCATGCTCAAACCAGCTGAATGATAGAATTCCTCCAAAGCGTCCAGCGTCTTCCCCGGGACTATTTTTTTTTAAGTGCGGGAACAAGCAGAAGACAACCAACAAAGAAGCCACCTTGCCTTTTACTTTGCACAGTATCCACAGCAATTTCTGTCAATCACCACCAGAGTGACTGTGATTGAGAGAAGCTGCTATGGATTCTGACATTAAGGAATGTCTAGATGTCACAGCTGGAGACTTTTTATGAACGACTGGTGGCTGAGCTAAAGGGGCATCACACTACTCAGCCTCTCTGGTAAAGTTTACTGCAGTCGGCTGGCAAGGAAGCTTCAGCCGATAGTCGAACCTTAGATTGAAGAGGAACAATGTGGGTTCTGTCCTGGATGTGGAACAACTGACCAGCTCTTCACTCTCATAAGAATCCTGGAAGGTGCCTGGGAATAGGCCCATCCAGTCTACATGTGCTTTGTGGACTTGGCGAAGGAGTATGATCAGGTACCCTGGGAGATATTGTGGAAGGTGCTGTGGAATTATACAGTGAGGGGGTCCCTTCTCAGGGCCATCCAGTCTCTGTACTCAAAAATTGAGAGCTGTATTCTTGGCAGTAAGTTGGACTTGTTTCTAGTGGAAGATGGCTTCCGCCGGGGCTTCACCTTTTCGCCAATCTCTTTGTGATATTCATGGACAGAATGTCGAGGTGTAGGGAGGAGGGTCTTCAGTTTGGTGTGCTGAGGGTCTCATCACTGCTTTTTGCAGATGATGTGGTCCTGTTGGCATCATCAGCCTGTGACCTTCAGCACTCACTGGGTCGGTTCACATCCAAGTGTGGAGCAGCTGGGATGAGGATCAGCACTTCTAAATCCGAGGCCATGGTTCTCAGCGGGAAACCAATAGATTGCCTCCTCTGGGTAGGGAATGCGGTCTTGCCCCAAGTGAAGACTTCAAGTACCTTGTGGTCTTGTTCATGACTGAGGGGACATTGGAGTGTGAGATTGTCCGGAGAATCAGTGCAACAAGGCCGGTATTGCATTCACTCTGCCATACTGTTGTGCCAAAAAGGAAGTTGAGCTAATAGGCAAAACTCTCAATCTGCTGGTCAATATTTGTTCCTACTCTCACCTATGGTCATGAGGGTTGGGTCATGACTGGAAGGACTAGATTGTGGGTACAAGCGGCCAAAATGGGGAAAAGGGTTTCCCTCAGGAATGTGGTGTGTGTCTCCCTCAGAGTAGGGTAGGGTGAGGGGCTCTGAGTAGAGCTGCTGCTCCTTCATGTTAAAAGAAGCCAGCTGAGGTTGTCCATGCATCTAGTAAGGATGCCTCCTGGGCGCCTCCCTAGGGAAGGGACATGTCCAGCTGGGAGGAGACCCTGGGGAAGACCCAGGATGAGGTGGAGAGATTATATCTCCACACTGGCCTGGGAACACCTCAGTATCCCCCAGACAGAGGTGGTTAATATGGCCCAGGAAAGGGACGTTTAGGGTCCCCTACTGGGGCTGTTGCCTCCGCAACCCATTTCCGGATAAGCAGTTGAACATGAGTAGGTCAGTGAGTGAGTGGTGGCTGACCTGGGAAAGCAGCTTCAATGCTACAAGATCTTCATATCATTGTTTTACCCAAATGTCTTCTGGTGCAGGTGAGCTGACCTGGCGTGACACATTAACTTGTATTCTCAATTTATCCAGATCTCCTTAATGGAACCTGAACACACCAATATCAGGTTAGTGAGGGGTAAATGGTAAATGGACTGCATTTATATAGCGCTTTTCCATCTGTATCAGACGCTCAAAGCGCTTTACAATAATGCCTCACATTCACCCCGATGTCAGGGTGCTGCCATACAAGGCGCTCACTACACACCGGGAGCAATAGGGGATTAAAGGCCTTTCCCAAGGGCCCTTAGTGATTTTCCAGTCAGGCGGGGATTTGAACCCATGATCTTCTGGACTCAAGCCCAACACCTTAACCACTAGACCATCACCCCCCCCCCCCCCGAGTTGAATTCTGACAAAACACTCTGAACACTCCCAACCAGATTTCTCATCAAATTGTCTTAACTTTGTGTTGTAATCCTATGTGAGACCAGCTGAAGACCTGAGAGGATCAGCAGCACAAACAAAAGATCACAACTTATCTCATACCTGTTGCCTATATGACATCACAAAGGGATTTATGAATCCAGGTGGCAAAACAAGTTCTGCCTTTGACCTTTTTGTAATGGGCATTAGTATTTGTTGCTCTGACACTTTTCCTTCTCAGTTCACTCTGGTTTAAGCATACATGAAGTCTTTGTAACGGAGAGGACGACCCAGTTATGCAGTGACTGACACATTCTCATCACATTGTCCCACAGACTCCTCTGTCCCTCGCCTCAGCCCTGATTTTATTGATGACTCATTCTTACACAAATCAAATCAAATCAGTTTTATTTATATAGCGCCAAATCACAACAAACAGTTGCCCCAAGGCGCTTCATATTGCAAGGCAAAGCCATACAATAATTACAGAAAAACCCCAACTGTCAAGACGACCCCTGTGAGCAAGCACTTGGCGACAGTGGGAAGGAAAAACTCCCTTTTAACAGGAAGAAACCTCCAGCAGAACCAGGCTCAGGGAGGGGCAGTCTTCTGCTGGGACTGGTTGAGGCTGAGGGAGAGAACCAGGAAAAAGACATGCTGTGGAGGGGAGCAGAGATCAATCACTAATGATTAAATGCAGAGTGGTGCATACAGAGCAAAAAGAGAAAGAAACACTCAGTGCATCATGGGAACCCCCAGCAGTCTAAGTCTATAGCAGCATAACTAAGGGATGGTTCAGGGTCACCTGATCCAGCCCTAACTATAAGCTTTAGCAAAAAGGAAAGTTTTAAGCCTAATCTTAAAAGTAGAGAGGGTGTCTGTCTCCCTGATCTGAATTGGGAGCTGGTTCCACAGGAGAGGAGCCTGAAAGCTGAAGGCTCTGCCTCCCATTCTACTCTTACAAACCCTAGGAACTACAAGTAAGCCTGCAGTCTGAGAGCGAAGCGCTCTATTGGGGTGATATGGTACTATGAGGTCCCTAAGATAAGATGGGACCTGATTATTCAAAACCTTATAAGTAAGAAGAAGAATTTTAAATTCTATTCGAGAATTAACAGGAAGCCAATGAAGAGAGGCCAATATGGGTGAGATATGCTCTCTCCTTCTAGTCCCTGTCAGTACTCTAGCTGCAGCATTTTGAATTAACTGAAGGCTTTTCAGGGAACTTTTAGGACAACCTGATAATAATGAATTACAATAGTCCAGCCTAGAGGAAATAAATGCATGAATTATTTTTTCAGCATCACTCTGAGACAAGACCTTTCTAATTTTAGAGATATTGCGCAAATGCAAAAAAGCAGTCCTTCATATTTGCTTAATATGCGCATTGAATGACATATCCTGATCAAAAATGACTCCAAGATTTCTCACAGTATTACTAGAGGTCAGAGTAATGCCATCCAGAGTAAGGATCTGGTTAGACTCCATGTTTCTAAGATTTGTGGGGCCAAGCACAATAACTTCAGTTTTATCTGAGTTTAAAAGCAGGAAATTAGAGGTCATCCATGTCTTTATGTCTGTAAGACAATCCTGCAGTTTAGCTAATTGGTGTGTGTCCTCTGGCTTCATGGATAGATAAAGCTGAGTATCATCTGCGTAACAATTAAAATTTAAGCAATGCTGTCTAATAATACTGCCTAAGGGAAGCATGTATAAAGTGAATAAAATTGGTCCTAGCACAGAACCTTGTGGAACTCCATAATTAACCTTAGTCTGTGAAGAAGATTCCCCATTTACATGAACAAATTGTAATCTATTAGATAAATATGATTCAAACCACCACAGCGCAGTGCCTTTAATACCTATGGCATGCTCTAATCTCTGTAATAAAATTTTATGGTCAACAGTACCAAAAGCAGCACTGAGGTCTAACAGAACAAGCACAGAGATGAGTCCACTGTCTGAGGCCATAAGAAGATCATTTGTAACCTTCACTAATGCTGTTTCTGTACTATGTTGAATTCTAAACCCTGACTGAAACTCTTCAAATAGACCATTCCTCTGCAGATGATCAGTTAGCTGTTTTACAACTACCATTTCAAGAATTTTTGAGAGAAAAGGAAGGTTGGAGATTGGCCTATAATTAGCTAAGATAGCTGGGTCAAGTGATGGCTTTTTAAGTAATGGTTTAATTACTGCCACCTTAAAAGCCTGTGGTACATAGCCAACTAATAAAGACAGATTGATCATATTTAAGATCGAAGCATTAATTAAAGGTAGGGCTTCCTTGAGCAGCCTGGTAGGAATGGGGTCTAATAGACATGTTGATGGTTTGGAGGAAGTAACTAATGAAAATAACTCAGACAGAACAATCGGAGAGAAAGAGTCTAACCAAATACCGGCATCACTGAAAGCAGCCAAAGAGAACGATACGTCTTTGGGATGGTTATGAGCTTTAACCTGCGAGTTTGTGAGTTATACCACAGAGTCAGGCACTTCTGATTTAAGGCTCTCTTTTTCAGAGGAGCTACAGCATCCAAAGTTGTCCTCAATGAGGATATAAAACTATTGATGAGATAATTTATCTCACTCACAGAGTTTAGGTAGCTACTCTGCCCTGTGTTGGTATATGGCATTGGAGAACATAAAGAAGGAATCATATCCTTAAACCTAGTTACAGCGCTTTCTGAAAGACTTATACTGTAATGAAACTTATTCCCCACTGCTGGGTAGTCCATCAGAGTAAATGTAAATGTTATTAAGAAATGATCAGATAGAAGGGGGTTTTCAGGGAATACTGTTAAGTCTTCAATTTCCATACCATAAGTCAGAACAAGATCTAAGGTATGATTAAAGTGGTGGGTGGACTCATTTACATTTTGAGCAAAGCTCTGAAGGAGCTTTGCTCAAGATCTGAAAGAGATCTTGTGCAAAGATCTTTGCACAAGATCTGAAAGAGTCTGTTCAATTTTTTTGTTTCCTCAGTCATGTTCTCAGGGCACTTGAACATCACAGTTAGTGTGTCATAATTAATGGCAAATTGGCGATAGGTGAAGGTGGATTGCTGTCAGATGAACTACCTGAACATGGCTCAGTCAGTGAAAACACCAAGGACGCTTTCGTATCAAGAGAAACACAGGCAGAACACTGCTATCTAAAGAAGGCAATTTCATAACGCTCTCACCTTTCTGTGCACCACCGTTGAATAATTTCTGCTAAAAGATATGAGGGCGAAGACGGAGTCTGCATAAAAAAGGTGGTTACAGTCAGTACTTCAGCTCTCTATCCTTTACTTACACAAAGTGTGGCCTTCACAGGTTTTTCACTCCTTTTACAAACTTTATATTGATCATATAAAACAGATTGTTCAATATCAAATCATTCACAACTGTCAGCTGACAGGAACTGCATTTGTCATAGTCAACAAGCTCAGTGATAATGCTTGTACAATCCGGTACATAAAGCAGGTGTCAGAATCCATCCCCTCGTCCGTGTTGTGACACCTGGGTTATGGATCAAGTAGAGAATTGCCTGTTGGGGTGAAATACACTAGCGACCTCATGTGCCCAGTGCCCACCACGGTAGCCACAAAGGCCCAACAGGAACCCTGAATACAAGACACCTAACAGAGATCTGGTGAAGCAAAAAGTCTTCACTGGCAAATCAGGAGGAGGAAGTAATGCCTTGTAACCCAATGGCTGAAGTAGGTCCTCAGACCTGGTTTGTCTGTGATTTCCCGGCTATCGGACCAGGCTAAGAAGCTGTTAAGGACCTTGGGTTTGTCAGCGTGCAGCAATCTTTCCACCTTAAATAAATCCACGCACAGGTGTCTCTAGATTGACCCTGGATGTAGATTTTCTCCACATGCACCAAACCATCCATGAATCAATCACGAGACAATCTTCCTTGCCACAAAGGGATTGCCATAACATAAAGCATTCCTTCATGTCAGTTCCAGGAGCACCTACCACCTTGGTTCCTGGATGGGAACTACCCGGGCAGACAAGTCGGTCCAACTCCATCTCAGTAACTACAGGCAGATCAGAGGGTCACAGTGGGGATGGATATTGTTTGTGGATTGGAAACACTTTACATTTACACTCATGCTCATTGTGGCCACAAACTGCATCCCTGGTTTGATTAGTTCACAATACAGCCCCACTACATTTTAGGTGCTTTTACAGGTGGACTTTCAAATGGTCAAACTCTATTTGAGTGTGGTATGATTATCAAAAACACACTTTAATGCTAGCTACAAAATTAGAAAATGACATATGTATCTACACTCAACAAAAATATAAATGAAACACTTTTGGTTTTGCTCCCATTTTGTATGAGATGAACTCAAAGATCTAAAACTTTTTCCACATACACAATATCACCATTTCCCTCAAATATTGTTCACAAACCAGTCTAAATCTGTGATAGTGAGCACTTCTCCTTTGCTGAGATAATCCATCCCACCTCACAGGTGTGCCATATCAAGATGCTGATTAGACACCATGATTAGTGCACAGGTGTGCCTTAGACTGCCCACAGTAAAAGGCCACTCTGAAAGGTGCAGTTTTATCACACAGCACAATGCCATAGATGTCACAAGATTTGAGGGAGCGTGCAATTGGCATGCTGACAGCAGGAATGTCAACCAGAGCTGTTGCTCGTGTATTGAATGTTCATTTCTCTACCATAAGCCATCTCCAGAAGCCTTTCAGAGAATTTGGCAGTACATCCAACCAGCCTCACAACCGCAGACCACGTGTAACCACACCAGCCCAGGACCTCCACATCCAGCATGTTCACCTCCAAGATCGTCTGAGACCAGCCACTCGGACAGCTGCTGAAACAATCGGTTTGCATAACCAAAGAATTTCTGCACAAACTGTCAGAAACCATCTCAGGGAAGCTCATCTGCATGCTCGTCGTCCTCATCGGGGTCTCGACCTGACTCCAGTTCGTCGTCGTAACCGACTTGAGTGGGCAAAAGCTCACATTCGCTGGCGTTTGGCACGTTGGAGAGGTGTTCTCTTCACGGATGAATCCCGGTTCACACTGATCAGGGCAGATGGCAGACAGCGTGTGTGGCGTCGTGTGGGTGAGCAGTTTTCTGATGTCAATGTTGTGGATTGAGTGGCCCATGGTGGCGGTGGGGTTATGGTATGGGCAGGCGTCTGTTATGGATGAAGAACACAGGTGCATTTTATTGATGGCATTTTGAATGCACAGAGATACCGTGACGAGATCCTGAGGCCCATTGTTGTGCCATACATCCAAGAACATCACCTCATGTTGCAGCAGGATAATGCACGGCCCCATGTTGCAAGGATCTGTACACAATTCTTGGAAGCTGAAAATGTTCCAGTTCTTGCATGGCCGGCATACTCACCGGACATGTCACCCATTGAGCATGTTTGGGATGCTCTGGACCGGCGTATACGACAGCGTGTACCAGTTCCTGCCAATATCCAGCAACTTCACACAGCCATTGAAGAGGAGTGGACCAACATTCCACAGGCCACAATTGACAACCTGATCAACTCTATGTGAAGGAGATGTGTTGCACTGCATGAGGCAAATGGTGGTCACACCAGATACTGACTGGTATCCCCCCCAATAAAACAAAACTGCACCTTTCAGAGTGGCCTTTTATTGTGGGCAGTCTAAGGCACACCTGTGCACTAATCATGGTGTCTAATCAGCATCTTGATATGGCACATCTGTGAGGTGGGATGGATTATCTCAGCAAAGGAGAAGTGCTCACTATCACAGATTTGGACTGGTTTGTGAACAATATTTGAGGGAAATGGTGATATTGTGTATGTGGAAAAAATTTTAGATCTTTGAGTTCATCTCATACAAAATGGGAGCAAAACCAAAAGTGTTGCGTTTATATTTTTGTTGAGTGATATATATAAGGCACACAAAAACAAAACATGTCATAGTGCCAAAACATATTGATTAAATAAGTATAAATAATATTAAATAATAATAAAATCCATCCATCCATCCATCCATTTTCTTCCGCTTTATCCGGAGTTGGGTCGCGGGGGCAGCAGCTCAAGCAAAGCCGCCCAGACCTCCTGATCCACACACACCTCCCCCAGCTCCTCCGGGGGAACCCCAAGGTGTTCCCAAGCCAGCCGAGAGATGTCATCCCTCCAGCGTGTGTCCTGGGTCTTCCCCGGGGGCTCCTCCCAGTGGGACGTGCCCGGAACACCTCTCCAGCGAGGCGTCCAGGGGGCATCCGGAAAAGATGCCCAAGCCACCTCAACTGACTCCTTTCAACGTGGAGGAGCAGCGGCTCAACTCCAAGCTCCTCCCAAGTGACTGAGCTCCTCACCCTGTCTCTAAGGGAGCGCCCAGCCACCCTATGGAGGAAACTCATCTCGGCCGCTTGTACTCGCGATCTCGTTCTTTCGGTCATGAGCCAAATCTCATGACCATAGGTGAGGATTGGAACGTAGATCGATCAGTAAATCGAGAGCTTTGCCCCCCTACTCAGCTCTCTCTTCACCACGACGGTCCGACACAGCGACCGCATCACTGCAGATGATGCACCAATCCGTCTATCGATCTCACGCTCCATCCGTCCCTCACTCGTGAACAAGACCCGAGATACTTAAACTCCTCCACTTGAGGCAAGGACACTCCACCAACCTGAAGAGGGCAAAGCACCTTTTTCCGGTCGAGAACCATGGCCTCAGATTTGGAGGTGCTGATTTTCATCCCGGACGCTTCACACTCAGCTGCAAACCACCCCAGTGCACGCTGAAGGTCCTGATTTGATGAAGCCAACAGAACCACATCGTCCGCAAACAGCAGAGATGAGATTTTGTGGTTCCCAAACCAGACCCCTCTACACCCTGGCTTGCGCCTAGAAATTCTGTCCATAAAAAATAATGAACAGAACCGGTGACAAAGGGCAGCCCTGGCGGAGGCCAACGTGCACTGGAAACAGGTTTGACTTACTACCGGCAATGCGAACCAAGCTCCTGCTGCGGTCGTACAGGGGACCGGATAGCCCTTAGCAAAGGACCCGGACCCCGTACTCCCGGAGCACTCCCCACAGTGTGCCCCGAGGGACACGGTCGAACGCCTTCTCCAGATCCACAAAATACATGTGGACTGGTTGGGTGAACTCCCATGAACCCTTGAGCACCCGATGGAGCATGTAGAGCTGGTCCAGTGTGCCGATGGTCGAACCTCGGACCATTTTCCAAACCTCAACCATTTTCCGGCAGATTTCACTTTTCAAATTATAACACTTTACTGGTGTGAATGTCACAACCAAACACAGCAGAATCAGAATGTACAACAGTCAATTAATAAAAGGTGTCGTGTGGGCAGGCTCGACGATAGGAGACGCCCATCTGGAAACGAACCGGAACCACACGATTTCCACCGCCACCTGAACCCGAGGAATACTGGAGCCGCCAAGTCCCGGAGTCCCCAGGTGGCCACCTTCCCGGCGTGTCGGATCTGGTACTGCTGGCAGAAAGCAAAGACAGTCAAAGGGTGGGTGTGTGAACACCAGTAACACTGGTGGGAATACCACCTCCACCTCTCACTCAGCGCGTTGCAGCGGTCTCAGCTGAAAAGGAGCGCCGTCTTGCACAGCCTCCTCAAAAACGACCGGTTCTCCTGCAAACACTCACAATAAACAGATTTACAAAAGGCTGAGGATATTACCTCCAGATGAAGATGATATCTCAGCAGTTTGGTGGAGGTGTCTTCCTGCTTTTATACCAGATGTGTTGATTAGTGACAGCTGTCACGGATGATGGGTGACAGCTGTCACCACGGCTTGTTCCTGAGGCGGCAGCGCCCTCTCGTGCCTGAAGCCCGCACTTCAGGCAGGGCGCCTTCTGGTGGTGGGCCAGCAGTACCTCCTCTTCTGGCAGCCCACACAACAGGTATCAATAAAAATATTTTGGGGAAAAAATATGTTTTGACTCACTGGGTGAGGCAATTTTGAGAAATGTTGGTTTCTGAGAGTGCAAAAGATGGAGGACAATGCCCTACTTTTCATGGCTTATGCTCAAAACTTCCCAATTGCCCATCCTACTGATAGAGACCAAAACCATTTTTTGTACCAGGCTGTAAACATGTTTATTCCTGCTTTAAAGTTGGACATTTTATCATGGATTCCTGTGGGGATGTGCTATGTTTTGGAACCAGCCTCAAGTGGCCAGTCAGTGAACTGTAACTTTCTCTTCTTCTGCTAGAGCTTCATCTGAGACAATCGATGCTTCCTGCTTGATAACTCCCAGCCAGACAGGTTTCAGCAGCACAATGGTGAGTTCAAACACCTTGTGAAGGAAAACAATTCTGCACCACATCCAAGTAAAACTTCAGCTGTGCTCTCAGGTGTGGCGGGACATTTCCTCGTGTGTCAATGAATCCATGCAGACGACAACAGTCTCCTGACTACAAGAGGGTGGGAGAGATCCACCGAGCATCCATCTCCACTCCCCATTAACATCGTCACCAGCTGTGAAAGGGCACAGCTCAGTCTGCCTGCAGATTTATCAGAATGTCACCGTACGCCACATTAGTCCTGACACACACACACACACACACACACACACCATCGGATCATTGACACACGAGACCCCGAGGAAGCCAGGGTCGACCTGATGTGTCAGAAGCAGTCTTCTTGTGTGTGACGTATGCTTGTCTCTTTCGTTTGATCTATGTGCATGCACGGGTTTAAATCCTTATCCAACGTTTTTCTTTTTTTTCTACTAGCAGAAACTGTTACAGAAGAACTCATCACTTCATCTTTATGTAAGTAAAAGACTCATCGCTCTACCTGCACTTCCACCAAAGCAACCTTCACCACATCAAAGCCAGGTGGCTTCTGCTTAGGAGCCTTCCAAAATCATTAACAGACTCTTTAATCACAGACCGCTGGCTGCATCCATGCTTTCAGCTGTCAGAGCCTCATTTAAAAAGGGATGCAAACAAGAGGACTTCTGCATTAGAGGAACGTTCGAACGGTATCAGCTGGATAATTCCACAAACTAACAAACTAAACTACGTAAAGGTCTGTGCTCAGAACCCACAGAGATTCAGAAAGACCCAGCATAGAAAACTCTTACTTCTGGATGAGCTGTACGGCCTTGAAATTTCACAAAACTGACAAAAATTTAGTTTTGAATGAAATCCAAGCATTATAATGTTTTTTTTTTCTCATAACGATGCAAAATTACAGCTCATTTTAATTAAGAGAGCATATTTATCGTGTGGACGGACTGCAGGAGGAAGCATGTGTGCACGTCATGTTTTGAGATGACCTTCAACCTGACCCACTTGGTTCTCAGGGTGTGCACGCCAACGTCCGTACGGTGTCTCTAAATCACTTAAAAAGTGTGATCTTGTTTCAAAAACTGTGTTTTAAGATTAATGTTTATTTACTGCTAACTTTGACTAAATATCTAAATATATGAGAAACATAGTAGATTGATAAAGAAATAAATTTTTTTGTGTGTTGAAGTCTCTCAGCTTATTCAACAACATCAGTTGGTCAGAAAAGTGGGGTACACTGGGAGCTGTGTCTACTAATACAAGCAACAGGTTGGTCAGCCTGCACTCAAGGTTTCTTGAAATAGAGCAATATCACCACCTGGTGGACATTTACCATTAATGCAGGTACAATGGGATTTCACCAAGGGTTCCAGTATTGAAGAACCTTTAAGTAGTCATTGCTGTGAAGTTTAAGTTTGTATTTTAGAGATATTTTAGCTAAAACAATTGTGAGAGAAGTCTTCAAGTAGTGCCACAGCTTTGCACATTTTGAAACACCGTCCCGAACCGTGTTTGTCGATTTAGAGGATATTTTATCTTAGAATGTTGTGTTTTGTTGAGATTGAAGCTCCAATGATCCTCATGTAAGTCCTTGTACTTAACATGATCAACATAAATATGCACCAATTAAAAGTGCAACAGCTAAGTGTTTGTCAAGACTGTTTAAATAAGCCCTAATAGCTGATAAAGTGGCTTTTCCCCACGGTCTGAAGGATTAAAGAGCCTCTGGGTTTGTGTCTCAGCTAATATGATGAATTATGCCATCATGGATCAGGAGCCATCTCTCTCACTTTTTTTTTTTTTTTTTTTTGCTCTTTAAAAAGCTTAATTTAATATTTTTTTTTACATTGATGCCCTATAAAAGCACTCCTGACTGCGAGACGCATGTGAAGAGAAACTCTCACTGTACATTAAGCAGAATAAATTAAACCACAAGTCCTCGCATTTGAATGACAAAGTACCATTTAAACTTCTGTAATCCTTTCAATGATTTGTTTTGCCGATCAGCAGGACACAAACGGGAAGTGTTTCATGGTGTTCAGGCCATTAAACGTGTTTTTAAATAAGTAGGTCATTCACATGAATATAGGCTGGTCACATCATTGAGTTTATTCGAGCACTGGGGAGTGTCAGTGGGTGTGGGATGAACTCGAGCGACATCATGTCTGACTGTGATCATGCCGCATTCAGCTGTGTGCGCTCTGACCTTCTAACTCCCAAAACTTGCAGAGGCATCTTCTAGGTGGGTTGGAGACATATCAATGGTGGCAGAGAGGGGAGCTGGTGTCGCTGACTGAATGGTCCCCCTAAAAATAGGTCCCGCCTGATGACGCCGTTCACGGATTATCACCTCGTTTCTGCTTCAAACTGCCTCCAGTCATCATCTATCTCAGAAACAGATACCTGAAGCTTTAGTACAACAATCATTTCCACATAAATTCAGCATTATTTCATCATAAAAGGCTGCAGAAGCGATCAGAGCGCCATGGCTAAACGAGCTGCTAGCTGATGCGTTCACTACGAGTCGGATATTTCATAGGGTCACGGAATTTCGTCTTGTTTCTGCTTCAAACTGACCTTAGAATGATTTAAGAGGTTTTACCTTTATCATCTGATGGTTAATAATCACATTAATCCATTTGATTGTTTTTGGTGAAGAGACTCCATCTCAGACATGCTGCTGTGGTCCAAAATGACGCATGCGCTGATGCAAAAGGTGGACCGATTTTTAGGGGCGGGCGTTCGGTCTGTGACACCAGCATTCATTGTGCAGAAGCAGCTGCTGCAGTGGCAGCAGCAGTGGCACTTTCGTGGACTGTGGTTGTGGCGCTGACAGATGAGGCGGCAGTTGCTGCATGGACTGTGGCAGCGACGGCGTGGACTGTGGCTGCAATTGTTGTGTGGAGACCTCTGGTGAATTTGTCATCATACACGAACTGCTCTCCTTGAGTCGTGTGGGAGGAACACAGCAATTACGACTGTCAGGCTCAATACTTTTTTTTTTCTGTCCCAGAGGGCGTTGACACCATGTCCATCACTTCTCACCCAGTTCCTCTCAGCTTTTAAAGGTCACTGTGTGAAGAATACAGATCATACCACAACTTTCAGTCAGAGCACCCAGAGGTGACAGTTAAGTGTGAACATCTTTAGTGCATTTGGTTTGACTTAAAACCTTTTTAAATACTTTTGATCAGGAGGTTTGATATTTTTGACTCAGCGTATCCTGTCCTCTGACTGTAGACAGTCCAGAATTACTGACATGTCTTAAGATTTTTTTTTTTTTTTTTTTTTTACACGAGTGGATATTTGTTTATAAAATAGACATTTGGGGCATCAGAGATTTGCAGTAACTGTCAATTCATTGTGCAGGTGGTTCCATATTTTTTATGTATTTCCTTCATATTTGGGATGATTTTTTTAAGCTTTGCCTGTCATGTATCAAAATATTACCAATTCACAGACACAAAGTATTCAAATGTTATAAAGAAAATGCCACCTTTTACTGCCCCCTACTGTTCATATAAATACCACCGTATTGAGTAACCCGTACTGGTTATTTGAGCAGTTCACACACATTTCTAACAAAAAGCCAGGCGTGCTCCATATAGTCCATTACAATAAAGCACCTTTTGACCAGGAAAACCTGGTCTAAAGTCTCGGGCTGTGAGTTTATATACTTAGAGTGCACCACTCAAACACGCCTTACATAAGTGGGTTCATAATGCACGTACACCTTGCTTGCCTGCACAGTCACCTGCACCCGGTACTGTTATAATCAGAGCCGAGTCAAAATTGAACCCCATTATGCAGGCAGCGAAGACACAAGATGTGTTGCAAAAACCACTGTGATTTAATTAAAAAATGGTGAACCAACAATCCAAACACATGATGAGCAGGGACGAGAAATACAAGCAGCCCAAACCAAAAATACAAGGCGGTGATCAAAAACTGGATGGACAGACAGTAGGGGACAAAATCACTAAGTACTTATGGAGTGATTGCAGAAAAGACTAACATATGACAAGATATGGAAACAGCATCAAACAACCAGCGACTGAACAGAGAAAAAGGTGCAGCTTATAAACAAACTGAACTAACAACAGGTGTGATGATCAATAAGGGACGGAACCACAAAGACACGGGAAAACTAAATGAACACAAGGAGACAAAAACATCTGATAGCACAAGAAAAATAAAAACTAAACATGAACATGACCAAAGACATACAACCAAAATACACATCAAGTGACAAAATGCCAAAACAACCGTGGAACTTAAGTGTGAGAGCAACCGTGGACATACTGACATGAAAGACTAAAAATAGACAAGAAAGCATACACAACATGGACAACAATGAGAACTAAACAGTACCTCATAACTAAATCCACAAACACACACAGAGAAGAAACCTGGAACTCAAAAGGGACACTGAGTGAAACACAAAGACAGAATCACCTTGAGACAGGGGAGACAATATGACACAACAGGTGCAACAACCCAAAGACACGATGAACTAGAAACTAGGGGACGAAAAGACCACACAGACAGCGGACTGATCACAAAGATGACACACGCAGGAGAGAGAACACAAGGGATAACAAACCCACACACACACACACGTGCAACAGAGACTCACATGGATGACAGACAGCGGAACGACACACATGCACACACGTAAGGCTCAGACATAAACCACTGGAACACAAGGCTCAGAGACAAATGTATGCACAGACAGAACAGGGCACACTCACAACAGTGACATTAATATGACGGCGTGTTGTGGACACTGCAGAGGGGAAACAATGCAACAAGAAGACAAACCGTTGTACGTCTTGCTCTTATGCACAACCAAAATCTCCTGTTTGGTTAAAATATGCAATAAATAATATAACAGTATTAATACACAAACATGTCCACTGCTGGTTTATCTCACTGATGTGCACATTTGGACTGTGTGTGTAATGTGAGGTTGCACTGTGAAAGGATGCTCACGTGTGTATAATTACTTAAGGAGTTATGGAAGCAGTTTCCACCAAACTTTGTGAAAAGGTTGAGCTGATCCTGCACTAACAGCCTGAACATCAGAGGCAGACAGAGAAATGAAAAGAATCTGAACCTGTTAACCTGAAGTATGGCGGAGCACGCTTTGAGTGATGGCACCAACGGTGGCTGTATGATTTTTTTTTCTGCAGCGCTGTGGTTGGGGGAATATTTTAAAAAGACTTTCTCCTGCTTCTGCAAATGTTCCAGATCCGGATACTTTGAAACAGACTGAACAGCCTCAGGCTGGCGGACATCAGGGGGTGTTTGATTTGTCTTCGTTAGGCTATTGACCACTGGGTTGGGCCAACAGAGCAGCACAGCATTGCGTTTTATCTGCTCCCCATCTATCCTCCACTCCGCCAGACTTGTAACAGAGAAACATACGGAGGAGGAAAGCAGATAAAAATCTGTTTTCAGATCGTTGCTTCAGAATGGTCATCGTACTTTCTAAGTGCTTAAAGATGTTTCATGGAGGTTTTCCTCATGGTTCGAGTGTAGAATTATGTTCTGAGGAAAACTTTCAACTGCAGAACTCTGAAGTGACGTATGTAAAACCCCGTATCGGAAAATGTAAATTACATTTACTTGCATAAAGTATGAACCTAAAGATATTCATGTATTTTTGTTTGTTTTGTGTTTATATATATATATATATATATATATATATATATATATATATATGTGTGTGTGTTTTAACAGGATACTTGTTTTTAGTGGTGTTTTTGTGTCTATGTCCAAGAGAACTCAAACATGGCTGGATGGACTGTCTTCAAACTTGATGGGAATACTACTTGGAGAGATGGATAGATTTTGGAGTACTTTGCTCAAAGGTCATGTAAAACATGGCGAGAAAACCATCTTTTATTCTTAAATTTGGGATTTTTGTTTATTGATGTATGTTTTGTTATTACTCTTTTAATATTAGACTTTATTTTGTAATGAAAGGACGAATAAGACCAGGAATCAAAGGACTAATCTTCTGATTCCTGGGAAAGTCCTCTAAAAATATTAATGTGTAATTATTTTTTGTATATAAGTCACAGGGTCTCCCAAAAAAGTAAAAAAAAAAAAAAGAAAAAAAAAGGGAGTTATACTACAGAAAACACAGTACATGGATTTGTTTTTTGATAGGGTTGAGACGACTGATGAAAACCATTAGGCACTATGATTCAGAGAAGTCGACTAGTTGGCAACTAAATTTGACATTGAATGAAGTAAACCAATTTCAAATTCATCGGCAAACTCAAATGTGACATTTATTTTAGCAAATATAAGCAAAAAAAAAAAAAAAAAAATCACAAATACAAAAAACAGCATTAGTATGAAGACAGTACCCACATTCATTTACTCATCATAGACGACCTGTTTGTACAATGATATGGCAAAAATGTATAAAACTGCATAAATGACAATTCTACAGCAGGGTCATTCACACCAACTCACCTACGGGTCCCCAGGTCACCCACTTTGGATTTTACTCAGGAATTAATGTTTTTTGCACTGTATGAGAACCAAAATAGGGAAACTATAGTGGAACTGTAAGTAGCTCTACTGACTATCAGATGCTATCTGATGCAATTAATGAAAAATATGAATACCATTTAGCAAATAAGTGCAATATAAGCTTCCCAGGTGGCTCCATTAGAAGATTATAGCCTACTAAAGTTGGGGAAAAGGTTAATTTTCACATATATTTTTACAGTCAAATTTCAAAGGCCTCTGTTACCTAAACAAAGAAGAACTGAAAGCTAATCTTTTGCATGGTTAGCAATAGCTGGTTAGTAAAGCTGCAAAACCAGGGTTTCAGCCTTATTCTAAAATGGATGAAATTAATTTTTTCCCTCAAAATTCTTCTCATAGCACTCCATAATGACAACATGAAAATGTTGAAACATGAAAATGGTCCACTCCTCCATACAGATCTTCTCTACATCTTTCAGGTTTGGAGTTTCAGCTCCCTCCAAAGATTTTCTATTGAGTTCAGGTCTGGAGACTGGCCAGGCCACTCCAGGACCTTGAAAAGCTTCTTACAGAGCCCCTCCTTAGGCTCCAAGGGCCCTTAGTGGTTTTCCAGTCAGGCTGAGATTTGAACCAAGGATCCTCTGATCTCAAGATCAATGCTTAACCACTGGACCATCACCTCCCCACAATCAGCTGAATTTAGCCCAGGTGGACTCCAATCAAGCTGTAGAAACATCTCAAGGATGATCAGTGGAAACAGGAGGCACCTGAGCTCAATTTTGAGCTTCACGGCAAAGGATGTGAATACTTATGTACACGTGATTTCTTAGTTTTTTATTTTTAATAAATTTGCACAAAATCTCAAAAAACCTTTTTCACATTGTCATTATGGGGTATTGTGTGTAGAATTTTGTCTGAAAAAATACATTTCATCCATTTTGGAATAAGGCTGTAACATAATAAAATGTGGAAAAAGTGAAGTGCTGTGAATACTTTCCAGATGCACTTTATTTGCAGAAAAATAGGTTCAACTGCAAATGTGCATGTATACCTCATGAGCATGAAGATTGCATTGACACAGATCTTTTTATAGTGAATCCCCCCGGCCCAAAAGATATTTTTTACGGAGATGGTGATAGGCGGGATGGTCAGGAATGGTAGGACACAAATGCACGGCTCCAGCAGAGAGCTCTGATTTTTCAAAGACTTTACTGAAGTGGATAGCAGTGGTCAGTACATGAGTAGGCAGTCCAACTAAAACAGCAGTACAGAAATCATCAAGCAATATGGCATGGTCAAGGCAACAGGCAGGAGGTCAGGTACACACTATGAGACAGGCACGAACAACAATGCAGGTACAGAGCTGGAATGAAGGCACAAGTTATGACAAACTGGCGAGGAACAAAACCACCCAGTGAGCTTATAAAACCCCAGGTGTTAATCAGTGAATCAGGAACAGGTGCGCATGGAAAGCACCAGAAGCAGGGGGTGGCCAGAGAGAGAGAGAAAACACCCATCACCAAAAACCAAGAGAGAGACAAGAGCAACAGAGACAGACAAACCCAAGCAGAAAAATTCCAGCAAGATAATAAACAAAACAAAACCCCGATAATTCAAAACTAACAAAACTCAAACTCTGACAAATGGTGTTCATGTGGATCATGTTTTGCTGAAGTAATTCACCTGTAAACTACTTAAACTGAAAGAAAATATATATATCATGAATGATATTCACGTTTTACAACTTATGTTTTGTGAGACCTGCATTCACGTTCTGTGGGCTATTTTATTCATGGCTTGCAGTAAAATTATTAACGGTTTTGCGGATGTTCGTGGTTTACATAAAATTTCCATTAACGGTTTGTGGATAATCCATGATTTGCAGCAGATTCATATTTTCGGGGTCAACAAGGGACTTGATAACAGCAGCTGTAATTCCTAAAGCTTAAAGCTGACATAAGAAGCCCATCTTAACTGATTAATTTCAAATCCACTGTGTTGATGGACAGAGGTAAAATTTCAAAAAAGTCCTCATGTACCCGACTGTTTATATAAACTGAACTGAACTAAAAACTGGGAGCGAGAGGGGCCACTGTGCTCAGGACTGTTTACAGTGTGCAGCAAAGGTTGGAGTCAGGAAAAAAAAAAAAAAACTTTCCTGCAGTGACAGCTGTCCATGAACTTCTCCATTTCAAATGTCTCACTTTTTCTGATACCTGTAGCAACAGAAGAAAGAGAGGCTTAGAAATGAAGGAGTGTGAGGATGGAGAGATGGAGGAAGCGGTAATCCTGTTGTCCATCTCACCGTGAATAAGGTCTCGACACACTCGATGCTGACATGGGAACCTGCTCCCTCAGCACACCTATTCTACAGATGTCTGAGAAGGAGGCGCTTACAGATCTGTTGCTCATTATAATCCGTTACCCATCCCAGGGATTACCATCGATAAAGCAAGTGAAAACGAGAGAATGGCGACTTAGCTTTGTATCGAGAAGCTTTTTATTCCGCTGTCCAGTCAAATGCTCCCCCCACAAAATTATTTGGCTGATGGAAGGTGAGGAGTCCTTTTCTAAGTGTGGTATCCAAGGAAACACTGAATGTGGACTTCATTAAAAAGCTTAATAAGTTATTAATATAGTGAAAAGGCTCCAGTACCAACTCATCTTTTTCCTAATGGGATCTGCCGATGCAGACATGGAGTCAGTTCATGACACCAGGCATCATATTTGTCAGCGGGACCAGAGGTACTGGGTCCCAAGTACCTGTGGGGGTACTAAGTGGTTACAGGGAGGGGGTAGAGGGACCATTATCTTCAGCTTTATCAGTTTGGAACATTTCATTGCCATCATCAGGACAAATGTAACATAAGGCAAGAAAAGCGTAATGAAAGTTTCGGGAAAAGTTGCCATTGTGTTTGGAGGGTGGGCTGGTGCCAACCTCTGGTGCTGAGAAACTAAGCCACTGATGTAACGCCGAACCTTGCAGGTCTGTCATCAAGACTCAGGACATGACAGACCACGAAACATTAATTCCATAGATACAAGTTTTTATAAATCTAAGCTTGTCTTTGGTGTCAGTCTTGCTCCTGACAGCAGGAAGGTCAGCGTCTGTATTATCTCCACCCCATGCAGCAACGCACATACGTACTTCTCAATGATGACCTCAGCATGGAGAAATGAGAGAACAGGTCTGTATGTGGACAGTGTCAAGGCAGAGCTGCAAATTTGTGTGAACTTCACATTTAAGTGCACAGACATATAACATTAATTCATTGCAAACATAAAAACTCTTGGAAGCAGCCAGGAAAGGCCAAAAAAGATCAAAATAGACATTCACCTCTTTGGTGAGTACACCAGAGTCATATTGTGCTGTAGGTTTAATGTTAGTTTTCAGTTTTTATCCTGACTTTATTCCATCTTGAAAGATGTCCTCCTTTGTGGTGTTATGGAAACAGCCACTGTTTTAGGTTATTTATATTCAAGACTGATGTGTTAGATCTCAGTGTGCTGCCTTGAAGAGTTTCCAACAAGAACTTTGCCCTTCCGTGGATGTCTCCAAGCTGATCATCTTTGACATAAACACTGATGGTGAACTTGTGGGAATTCTCAGCTGGTCTGGTGTTTATCAGAGGTTTGTTTTTGTGTGTTTGTTTGTTTTATGTGTTCCCCACCGCTCTTCAAACTGACCAAAGATCTGCTCATCATGTCTTTTAGGAAGGCTACAAAGCTTTCACTCCTGATCTTCCTGATAGCACATGTTGTTTTTGAGTTCAGCTTCTTCCCACCACACAGTCACACTATTTTACAGACTGCAATTAAGCATATTTTTATATTCTTAATAAACAGAAATCTGTTTTCCTGGAAAATCAGAGTGCATTTTAGAAGAAAAATTCTACGAGGGCGTTAGAGTTCTGAGAGTGTTTTTCATCGCCGTGCTGCCAGCACAGTGGCTCCCTCTTTAAAACACTATCTCCACTATTGTACATGTGCACATCACCATCCCACCATCCCAAAGGCAACGCCCTCAGTGTGTGGTGCCCTGCATGTGTTCCAGCTGGGAACATCAAGGACACAAACACCAGACGATGACTTTTAGACGCCGTGAACATCAAACCTCTTGTTACTCCTAAAGCTGGAATATCATTAGAATAAATGAATAAATCCTCATTGAGAGCTGCATAGTGCGCACATGCACACACACACACACACACACACACACACACACACACACACACACACACACACAACACACACACACACACACACACACACACACACACACACCCACACACACACACACACACACACACACCGTGGCTGAACGGCGATCACGTTCAAAGCCTTTTGAGCCATCATGTGATCAGTGGACCATGTGCCAGATTTCAGGGCGTTTTGTAAGTCACAGTCAAGAGCTGATGCGCTGCAACAGTTAAAGCACTCCACAAAATAAAAAAAATACCGTTTATGAAACAGTGTGAAATTGTCCTCTTAGATGTCAGTGTTTTTTTAATCTTTTTAATTAAGCCATCGTTTAGTTTTCCTTGTGATGTTTTTGGAATCAAGGCAACAAGAGAATCCATCTGTTGTGCATCTGTAATGCCTCCTGATTGGTTGTCAAGTAAATTAATCCTGTGAATAAGCTCCTGCCACAGTTAGTAGTTGTGTAATCATTTACCAAACCTGTTGTTTACTGGCACACTTCCTTGATGAGAAAATGTTACTTTGGTAACAGCAACTTGTCTGACAGTGGGAGGCGCTATAACGGGTAATGCACCTGTATTACGTTAACATGCCGTTCATTTTCTGCACATTCTGCAACTGTATGTGGTGCTGCCCCTAGTGGTCAACAAAAGGTGAGCAGGTGCAGGAACATTGTGCTGCAGCTCAGTAGCAAAACTCTGAAGAAGGTCAGTGTTTTTCTTTAAATATGTATTAGAAAGTAACCAGTGTTACTTTTACATTATTCTAATTTATGATGGAACATGAATGTCGACATTAACAAAGTCATGTCTTGAATCAAAGCCTTGGGTTTCCCCCGGAGGAGCTGGGGTAGATGTGTGTGGATCGGGAGGCCTGGGCGGCTTTGCTTGAGCTGCTGCCCCCGCGACCCGACTCCGGGTAAAGCGGAAGAAAATGGATGGATGGATGGATGTCTTGAATCAAACAGGTTTGTACTTGAGTCCTATAGTAGTACCTATATCCATAGATAACTGACCACTACTTGACCAATAAAAAAAATGAATAAAATGATAACAAAAAGCTCACAGACCACCAACCATATCCAAAAACATGTCTACTTACCACTCCAACAGTATATTACAGATGACACCCTGTGTAAATGGTCCTAAAACAGAGAGCCGTTCTAACATCACAAAATGAGAAATTCATGTTAAACTTTTTTTTATTTACATCCAAGTTGAGTTAGTCAGGCGACATTTGAAATTGCTGGCTAAGGCTAAGCGTAAATTTGGTAAGATTGTAATTCACGTCGGCAGTAATGACACTCGGTTACGCCAATCGGAGGTCACTAAAATTAACATTGAATCGGTGTGTAACTTTGCAAAAACAATGTCGGACTCTGTTGTTTTCTCTGGGCCCCTCCCCAATCAGACCGGGAGTGACATGTTTAGCCGCATGTTCTCCTTGAATTGCTGGCTGTCTGAGTGGTGTCCAAAAAATGAGGTGGGCTTCATAGATAATTGGCAAAGCTTCTGGGGAAAACCTGGTCTTGTTAGGAGAGACGGCATCCATCCCACTTTAGAGGGAGCAGCTCTCATTTCTAGAAATCTGGCCAATTTTTTGGGATCCTCCAAACTGTGACTGTCTAGCGTTGGGACCAGGAGGCAGAGCTGTGGTCTTATACACCTCTCTGCAGCTTCTCTCCCCCTGCCATCCCCCTATTACCCCATCCCCGTAGAGACGGTGCCTGCTCCCAGACCACCAATAACCAGCAAAAATCTATTTAAGCATAAAAATTCAAAAAGAAAAAATAATATAGCACCTTCAATTGCACCACAGACTAAAACAGTTTAAATGTTGGTCTATTAAACATTAGGGTCTCTTTCTTCTAAGTCCCTGTTGGTAAATGATATAATAATTGATCAACGTATTGATTTATTCTGCCTAACAGAAACTTGGTTACAGCAGGATGAATATGTTAGTTTAAATGAGTCAACACCCCCGAGTCACACTAACTGTCAGAATGCTCGTAGCACGGGCCGGGGCGGAGGATTAGCAGCAATCTTCCATTCCAGCTTATTAATTAATCAAAAAACCTAGACAGAGCTTTAATTCATTTGAAAGCTTGTCTCTTAGTCTTGTCCATCCAAATTGGAAGTCCCAAAAACCAGTTTTATTTGTTATTATCTATCGTCCACCTGGTCGTTACTGTGAGTTTCTCTGTGAATTTTCAGACCTTTTGTCTGACTTAGTGCTTAGCTCAGATAAGATAATTATAGTTGGGCGATTTTAACATCCACACAGATGCTGAGAATGACAGCCTCAACACTGCATTTAATCTATTATTAGACTCTATCGGCTTTGCTCAAAAAGTAAATGAGTCCACCCACCACTTTAATCATATTTTAGATCTTGTTCTGACTTATGGTATGGAAATAGAAGACTTAACAGTATTCCCTGAATAACTCCCTTTTGTCTGATCATTTTTTAATAACATTTACATTTACCCTGATGGACTACCCTGCAGTGGGGAATAAGTTTCATTACACTAGAAGTCTTTCAGAAAGCGCTGTAACTAGGTTTAAGGATATGATTCCTTCTTTATGTTCTCTAATGTCATATACCAACACAGAGCAGAGTAGCTACCTAAACTCTGTAAGGGAGTTAGAGTATCTTGTCAATAGTTTTACATCCTCATTGAAGACAACTTTGGATGCTGTAGCTCCTCTGAAAAAGAGAGCTTTAAATCAGAAGTGTCTGACTCTGTGGTATAACTCACAAACTCGTAGCTAAAGCAGATAACCCGTAAGTTGGAGAGGAAATGGCGTCTCACTAATTTAGAAGATCTTCACTTAGCCTGGAAAAAGAGTTTGTTGCTCTATAAGAAAGCCCTTCGTGAAGCTAGGACATCTTTCTACTCATCACTAATTGAAGAAAATAAGAACAACCCCAGGTTTCTTTTCAGCACTGTAGCCAGGCTGACAAAGAGTCAGAGCTCTGTTGAGCTGAGTATTCCATTAACTTTAACTAGTAATGACTTCATGACTTTCTTTGCTAACAAAATTTTGACTATTAGAGAAAAAATTACTCATAACCATCCCAAAGATGTATCGTTATCTTTGGCTGCTTTCAGTGATGCCGGTATTGGTTAGACTCTTTCTCTCCGATTGTTCTGTCTGAGTTATTTTCATTAGTTACTTCATCCAAACCATCAACATGCTTATTAGACCCCATTCCTGCCAGGCTGCTCAAGGAAGTCCTACCATTATTTAATGCTTCAATCTTAAATATGATCAATCTATCTTTGTTAGTTGGTTATGTACCACAGGCCTTTAAGGTGGCAGTAATTAAACCATTACTTAAAAAGCCATCACTTGACCCAGCTATCTTAGCTAATTATAGGCCAATCTCCAACCTTCCTTTTCTCTCAAAGATTCTTGAGAGGGTCGTTGTAAAACAGCTAACTGATCACCTGCAGAGGAATGGTCTATTTGAAGAGTTTCAGTCAGGTTTTAGAATTCATCATAGTACAGAAACAGCATTAGTGAAGGTTACAAATGATCTTCTTATGGCTTCAGACAGTGGACTTATCTCTGTGCTTGTTCTGTTGGACCTCAGTGCTGCTTTTGATACTGTTGACCATAAAATTTTATTACAGAGATTAGAGCATGTCATAGGTATTAAAGGCATTGCGCTGCGGTGGTTTGAATCATATTTGTCTAATAGATTACAGTTTGTTCATGTAATGGGGAATCTTCTTCACAGACTAAAGTTAATTATGGAGTTCCACAAGGTTCTGTGCTAGGACCAATTTTATTCACTTTATACATGCTTCCCTTGGGCAGTATTATTAGACGGTATTGCTTAAATTTTCATTGTTACGCAGATGATACCCAGCTTTATCTATCCATGAAGCCAGAGGATACGCACCAATTAGCTAAACTGCAGGATTGTCTTACAGACATAAAGACATGGATGACCTCTAATTTCCTGCTTTTAAACTCAGATGAAACTGAAGTTATTGTACTTGGCCCCACAAATCTTAGAAGCATGGTGTCTAACCAGATCGTTACTCTGGATGGCATTTCCCTGATCTCTAGTAATACTGTGAGAAATCTTGGAGTTATTTTTATCAGGATATGTCATTCAAAGCGCATATTAAACAAATATGTAGGACTGCCTTTTTGCATTTACGCAATATCTCTAAAATCAGAAAGGTCTTGTCTCAGAGTGATGCTGAAAAACTAATTCATGCATTTGTTTCCTCTAGGCTGGACTATTGTAATTCATTATTATCAGGTTGTCCTAAAAGTTCCCTAAAAGCCTTCAGTTGGTTCAGAATGCTGCAGCTAGAGTACTGACGGGGACTAGCAGGAGAGAGCATATCTCACCCGTGTTGGCCTCCCTTCATTGGCTTCCTGTTAATGCTAGAATAGAATTTAAAATTCTTCTTCTTACTTATAAGGTTTTGAATAATCAGGTCCCATCTTATCTTAGGGACCTCGTAGTACCATATTACCCCATTAGAGCGCTTCGCTCTCAGACTGCGGGCTTACTTGTAGTTCCTAGGGTTTGTAAGAGTAGAATGGGAGGCAGAGCCTTCAGCTTTCAGGCTCCTCTCCTGTGGAACCAGCTCCCAATTCAGATCAGGAGACAGATACCCTCTCTACTTTTAAGATTAGGCTTAAACTTTCCTTTTCGCTAAGGCTTATAGTTAGGGCTGGATCGGGTGACCCTGGACCATCCCTTGGTTATGTTGCTTTAGACGTAGACTGTGTTTCATAATTATTGTATGGCCTTGCCTTGCAATGTGGAGCGCCTTGGGGCAACTGTTTGTTGTGATTTGGCGCTATACAAGAAAAAAGTTGATTGATTGATTGATTAGTAATAAAAATAATTCTTATATGCTACTATCTATTAGTCACTGGAGTTGCTTCTAATCAGTTTGGGAAACACGTTAGAATACAGTATTAATTTCAAATTTGATATTTTAGCAATAAGGCCACTGGAGAGTGCCCGTGGTGCACTTATTTACAGAGCAGAAGGTTCCTGGTTCATGACCACCCCTGCCCATTCTTTGCATAGTGTGGAGTTGTGTCAGATAGAGCATCTGACATAAAACTTGTGTCAAATCAACATGCAGATCCATTTCCACTTTTCACCCACAGGCCACTAGGGATCACTCATGGACCACCAGTGGTCCGCGGATCACAGCTTGAGAAAGGATGATATACACTCAACAAAAATATAAACGCAACACTTTTGGTTTTGCTCCCATTTTGTATGAGATGAACTCAAAGATCTAAAACTTTTTCCACATACACAATATCACCAATTCCCTCAAATATTGTTCACAATCCAGTCTAAATCTGTGATAGTGAGCACTTCTCCTTTGCTGAGATAATCCATCCCACCTCACAGGTGTGCCATATCAAGATGCTGATTAGACACCATGATTAGTGCACAGGTGTGCCTTAGACTGCCCACAATAAAAGGCCACTCTGAAAGGTGCAGTTTTATCACACAGCACAATGCCACAGATGTCGCAAGATTTGAGGGAGCATGCAGTTGGCATGCTGACAGCAGGAATGTCAACCAGAGCTGTTGCTCGTGTATTGAATGTTCATTTCTCTACCATAAGCCGTCTCCAAAGGCGTTTCAGAGAATTTGGCAGTACATCCAACCAGCCTCACAACCGCAGACCACATGTAACCACACCAGCCCAGGACCTCCACATCCAGCATGTTCACCTCCAAGATCGTCTGAGACCAGCCACTCGGACAGCTGCTGAAACAATCGGTTTGCATAACCAAAGAATTTCTGCACAAACTGTCAGAAACCGTCTCAGGGAAGCTCATCTGCATGCTCGTCGTCCTCATTGGGGTCTCGACCTGACTCCAGTTCGTCGTCGTAACCGACTTGAGTGGGCAAATGCTCACATTCGCTGGCGTTTGGCACGTTGGAGAGGTGTTCTCTTCACGGATGAATCCCGGTTCACACTGTCCAGGGCAGATGGCAGACAGCGTGTGTGGCGTCGTGTGGGTGAGCGGTTTTCTGATGTCAATGTTGTGGATCGAGTGGCCCATGGTGGCGGTGGGGTTATGATATGGGCAGGCGTCTGTTATGGACGAAGAACACAGGTGCATTTTATTGATGGCATTTTGAATGCACAGAGATACAGTGACGAGATCCTGAGGCCCATTGTTGTGCCATACATCCAAGAACATCACCTCATGTTGCAGCAGGATAATGCACGGCCCCATGTTGCAAGGATCTGTACACAATTCTTGGAAGCTGAAAATGTCCCAGTTCTTGCATGGCCGGCATACTCACCGAACATGTCACCCATTGAGCATGTTTGGGATGCTCTGGACCGGGTTAGGGTTAGGGTTAGACAGCGTGTACCAGTTCCTGCCAATATCCAGCAACTTCGCACAGCCATTGAAGAGGAGTGGACCAACATTCCACAGGCCACAATTGACAACCTGATCAACTCTATGCGAAGGAGATGTGTTGCACTGCATGAGGCAAATGGTGGTCACACCAGATACTGACTAGTATCCCCCCCCCCAATAAAACAAAACTGCACCTTTCAGAGTGGCCTTTTATTGTGGACAGTCTAAGGCACACCTGTGCACTAATCATGGTGTCTAATCAGCATCTTGGTATGGTACACCTGTGAGGTGGGATGGATTATCTCAGCAAAGGAGAAGTGCTCACTATCACAGATTTAGATTGGTTTGTGAACAATATTTGAGGGAAATGGTGATATTGTGTATGTGGAAAAAGTTTTAGATCTTTGAGTTCATCTCATACAAAATGGGAGCAAAACCAAAAGTGTTGCGTTTATATTTTTGTTGAGTGTAGATATATATATAACAAAGTGAGCAGAACAGCAAAACACAGACATCTTAAAATAATCAATACATTCAAATTTTCAGCTTGGGACTCTGATGAGCGCGGTCGCATCCGGATTCACCTCGCGTCACCTTCCTGGTAAAAACGGCATCGCCGTTTTAGCTGGTACTGTCCCCCCCCCCCCCCCCCCCCTCCAAGCTGACGGTGGCGCAACTCAGGGTTGCTGCGCGATCTTCACACACTTGCCTCAATTCGGACTTCTTCAAATTTAGTGCACATAAACAATGTCAAATGTGTATGTGCTGTTCTTAATTCTGATGTGTGCCATTATTACGGTAAACAAGTAATAATTGTGGACTAATTGCTGTCTGAGGCAACTGGAGTGTAAACATAATTTCTCCACTGTGAGAGCAATACAGTATGTCTCATCTCATCTCAAAAGTATATTTCATCTCATCTCAATTTCTCATCATATCCACACAAACAACAGCACACATCGCATACTCATATATATATATATATATATATATATAAAACCCAGTCCTCTGATCCCATACATTTCCATCTTTTGAAATATGTTGTGATCATTTGGATCAAAAGCCTTTCTCAGGTCAATAAATAAACCTATTACTATTTCCCTTTGGTCCACATGACTACTGATCTCTTCTACTGAATCGATCAATGCCAGTGCAGTGGACCGACCTGCTCCAAATCTATATTGAATTTCATCTAGCAAGTTATGCTATTCTATAAATTTATCCAATCTGCTATTGTAAAGCTTTTCCAATATCTTAGAAAATTGTGACAACAGAAACACAGGCCTGTAATTTGTAAAAAGATGTTTACTGCCAGATTTAAATAAAGGTATCACTTTTGCCACTTTCATATTGTTTGGAACAATTCCAGTTTGAAATTATTTATTAAAAATTATATGCTAATGGTTTTTTTCAATTTCAGTAATTATTTGCTTTACTAAAGACATATGTACATCATTATGATCCATTGACTTTTTGCTTTTACATGTATTAACTACCTTAATAATTTCCCTTTCATCTAATGGACCAAGAACACTGTGTGTGGATTTCTGCCAATTAATTGCTGATTTTCCCATGGGCTGTGTGGAATTCACTTTTTTTTTTTCAAAATTCATTGATAAATATAATATCAATCAGAGTAGCTGAATGTCTCTCTTGTAAATGAGACATTGAATCTCAAGAGATTTTCCTGTCTAAATAAAGGATTAAATAAATAAATAAATGTGAAGTTATTCTTGAAGGCTGAGTGAAATCCTCTGTCACTTTATGCTGATGCAGACTTAAAAGATCAGTATTTATATCTCCAAGAACAAATACTCATTTGCTATATACATCTTTGAAAAGAATTTCTCAATCCATTTTTGAAACTTCAATTTTAGAGCCCAGAGTTCTGTATATGCAACTAATAATTATATTTTACCTTTTTAAAATACATGATAATTTGCCAAATACTATTAAAAATGCATAAACACCTCGTTTTTCTCATGATTTTGGTCCAATTTTCTACAAATGTATGCACATTCTAAAACTTTTAATTCACTTCCTGGTTTGACAATTTTGACCAATCGGGAGGCAGCATTTTCTGGCTTGTTCACAAAACAAACAAACAAACAAAACCACCAGCATGGCTTTTGACGCGACTGATGTTTTCATCTGGAATGCTCCCAAAAATTCACTGATAAACAAAAGCTTGGACAAGCACAGAGAAAACGGAAGAATGTGGATGAAGAAAAAAAAAAAACCTGTACTGGAAGGTGAGTTTTCTTGTAATTAATCTAAGATATGTTGTGTACTTGCATGCTTGACTGATGATACATGAACTGATTGATTCCAAATAAAGTATTTATTCATTCCAAAACATCACATTCTATAATATCATTATGTCTTGTAAGGGAGGCTGGGGCCAATGAAACTTTTTACATTTACATCCCTCTGAAACACTATTACCTGTCAGGCATTGAGTTTTGTCTGCTTTTATTTCTTGGCTTTGTGTTTTTTCAGTTATTTTCTGTTTTGTTTATTCTCTTGTTGGAGTTTTTCCTCTTTGGGTCTGTCTGTCACTTTTTCTCTTGTCTGTCTCTGCTGGCTCTTGGTGGTGGGTGTTTCCCTCTCTCTGGCCACATCCTCATTCTGGTGTATTCCATGCACACCTGCTCTCAATCTGCACCTCATCACCTGGGTGTATTTAATCTCCTCATTTTGCTTTACTCCCTTGCCAGATTGATGCTCCTAGTGCCTTCTCTCCAGCTCTGCTTCTTGTTCAGCCTGCTTCATGTGTTTTTTGACCACCTGCTTGTTTCCTCGACCACGCCTTTACCTGCTGTTCCTAGTTTTGTTATTCCTGTTGGACTGCCTTTCTGTGTACCGGACCCCATTTACTGTTTCAGTAAACTGTTTTCCCATACAGAGCCAGTTGTCAGAGTCCTGCATTTCTGTCCTCCCTGAACTATCATCCAGACCTGATAGATCAATCTGGCCAACAATGGACACAGCAGACTCGACATCTTTCCAGCTTGCGGTACGCCACCATAGTGGGCAGCTTGCTAAGCAACAGGATTGACTTGACGCTCTCAGCACCAGCTTTAGCGAGCTAGCACAACGTCAGGATGCTTTTATGGCCACAGTGAGCACTGTTATGGAACAGCTCCTGTCGAAGCTCAACTCTCAGGCCAGCCCGGACCAAGCTAGAGGTAGCACCAGTCTGTAATCCGGCCTTTGGGGAAGTTTATTTGCTGGTTGGATTTTGGAGTGCCGCTCCTTGATGGTTGCTATGGTAACTGTGGGCGCACCTGATTTCTTTTGGATCTTTGCAATCAGCTCACCTGGAGTGTGAAGTGGTGGATACAAAAAGGGGTTTTGTAGCGTGAGGGGAGGACTTCACTTCATTCCACTTCACTTCACGGAGAGGAAAGGATTTGGTGGCGGAAGGCATGAAGAGCAGCTGGTGAGGAGAGTGACTGGATAACGGGAGTCGTGTTGACGTTGATGTGATTGGTTCCAGCTGAATGCTCGCGCCGGAGAAACGCCATAAACGTGGATTATCCGCAGCGGCAGGGGAAAACCCTGCCGTGTCTGTGAGTACGCTCTCATGTGTTTGTGAGGTGGTGCTTTTAAGCAGAAAGTTGGAGTTTCCCGCAGGGACGGAGTTGTGTGCTCGCTGGCCTGGGTGTGTGTGTGTGTGTGTAGGTGCACGGAAGGCGAGGTGACGGAGAGAGACGCCAGGAGGAGAGACGAGCACGAGGAGCGTTACGTGCCACAGCCGGGAAGGAGCCTTCCCTCGGCTGAGAGAGTGCGTCGTGCCACGTCGGAGGAGAGGAGGACACGCCCCTAAGCTGACAGTGGGAAAACGTCCGCGGATTGGTGGATGTTTGGTTGGGTCCGGATTGGTTGTCTCTGCTCGTTGACTGTTCGGCTCTGCTGGAAGTTGTTTTTTTTATATTTTTTTTCTTTTAAGAATTGTATTTTAAGATTTCTCTTTTTTACTTTGTAAAATTGGTAATAAATTATTAATATAAGGTTTGCCTTGTTTGGTCACTCCAGCTCTATTTGACAATAACTAGTAAATTGGACATTTTGTGCTTTAACTCATTCAAAACTTACAATAATACATAAACCTTGCTTACATATTTTGGCGTCACGAACAGGATTCACTTTTGGGAGCTGGTGTTTCTAAACAAGAGCAAATATGATGATGCCAGTGTATCCAGGTGCACCTTGGCTCCCTAAATTTAGGGGGCCAGGTGATGAATTAAGGTATTGTAATTGGAAGGAACAGATTAAGGGGTTTTTTGGGGTTTCAGGATTTTACAGAGGCAAGGAAAGTAAGTATTGTCTTAGGAGCACTGACTGGGGAGGCTAAACTTCAAATTGTAGTTTTAGATGAGGATGAAAAAGGTAAACTCACAAAAATTTTTGCTCATTTGGATTCATTATATGATGAACGGGTTCCCGCCCCTATTTTGAGGTCTAGTTTTTTCAGTTGTACACAGAGACTAGATGAGCCTATACAATCATTTATGTTGAGGTTGTGTGAATTGTACCGTAAGTTGCAACATCTAGATTTTGATAACGCCCCCTCTGAAAGCATTTTGCGAGATCAGTTGTTGTTGGGACTCCGTGAAGGGCCTTTTGCTCGGGCCTTGAAGGTCTATGCTCGTCGGAACCCCGAGTTGGGTTTTGCTGAGTTGCAGCAGGAGGCCCTCCAGCTTGATTTAGAATATGGGGGTGTCCAGTCGGATATAACCTGTGCTTTGGTAGGTAAATTGCATGGTTCAGGTGGACCCCATCAGGGTTCTGATTGGAGGGAGAAGTTAAAGGGTGAAATTTTGGCAGAGGTTAAGGAACAGGTCAGGGGGTTGGCGCAGGATGTTGTGGCGGAACTTAAACCACGAAGACAGTCAGTTTCACCTCAACCTAGGGTTGCTAACTCAATGCGGAATCAGCGGTATTCATCTAGGCAATTCCACGATCGGGATGAGTGGGGGAGGCCCATTTGCTATCGTTGAGGGAAGGTGGGACATATTGCGTGGTATTGTGTAGTTACAGCTGAACCGGCTTTAAACTGGTAGACCCGGCTGCTGAGGTCCGAGCTGCTGGGTTTGCTGCCACACCACCATTAACCAGGACCTCTGATGCTTTTGTTGGCCAATGTCCTACTATAGAATTGACTATTGAGGGAATTCGGTTGGGTGGTCTTTTGGACACAGGGTCACAAGTTACATTAATGGCAGAGAGCCTGTTTAATAAGCATTTTGGACAAATTAAGCTTTGGCAGGCTCCTACGTGGTTTCGATTGAGCGCTGTTAATGGCTTAGAGATACCTTGTGTTGGTTATGCTGTACTAGACTTAGAGGTTGAGGGTATCATGGTCCCGAGTCGGGGAGTGGTGGTTGTTAAAGATGAGAAGTGTACGAACCCCTTAGTTGTTGGAATGAATGTCATTGGAGCCTGTTGGGATGCCTTGTTTAAATGTCCCGGGGAATCTGCCTGCCCACCGGCCTTTAAGAGACAGAAGGTCTGGAGGGATGCGTTTGCTGTGTGCCGGGGTGTTAGGGTTTCCTCAGCGGAGGATGGCTTGGTGGGGTACGTGAGGTTGGCCTCTAAATATGGCATTTCTGTTCCACCAAAGAATGAGTTGATGGTGTGGGGTGGTACTAAGATGGGACCAAGGGGGGTGGATTATGGTGCCTTGATGGAGGCTATGCCTGGTTCTGGGGTTGTGGCTGTGGCAATGGCCCTGGTGGAAGTTAAGAAGGGAAGGGTCCCGGTTCGTGTGTGTAACCCACATCCATATAGCGTTTCGATCGGCCGTTTCCACAAACTAGGTCGGCTTTATTATATTGAGGATTCTGATGTGTGTGGTCCTGATGATGTGGCCCTGTCGATTGTGGAGGATGGTGTTGTCCAGGTCTCGTTGGTGAGTGCTGCGGTCGCTGAGGCTGGTCCGGAATTGCCTGTGGCAGTTGGTGTGGGTGAGAGTTGCCCGGATTTATCTGAACAACAGCAAGGAGAATTGCAGGCTTTGCTGTGGAAATGGGGGAAGGTGTTTGTCCGTCATGAGGAAGATTTTGGGCGGACAAATTTGGTGCAGCATAGCATCCCTACGGGAGATGCTGCCCCTATTCGAGAGAGATACCGTCCAATCCCACCTATGTTGTATAAAGAAGTGAAGACTCTTCCTTCAGGTATGCTTGAGAGGGGACTGATAAGGGAGAGTAGCAGTCCTTGGGCGGCTCCTATAGTTCTTGTGCGGAAAAAGGATGGTAGTTGGCGTTTCTGCGTAGATTATAGGAATCTTATTATTGTCAGGAATTGAGTTTTGTCTGCTTTTATTTCTTGGCTTTGTGTTTTTTCAGTTATTTTCTGTTTTGTTTATTCTCTTGTTGGAGTTTTTCCTCTTTGGGTCTCTGTCGCTTTTTCTCTTGTCTGTCTCTGCTGGCTCTTGGTGGTGGGTGTTTCCCTCTCTCTGGCCACACCCTCATTCTGGTGTATTCCATGCACACCTGCTCTCAATCTGCACCTCATCACCTGGGTGTATTTAGGCTCCTCATTTTGCTTTAATCCCTTGCAAGATTGATACGCCTAGTGCCTTCTCTCCAGCTCTGTATCTTATTCTCTCGTTCAGCCTGCTTCATGTGTTTTTTGACCACCTACTTGTTTCCTTGACCACGCCTTTGCCTGATGTTCCTACTTTTCTTATTCCTGTTGGACTGCCTTTCTGTGTTTCAGTAAACTGTTTTTACATACAGAGCCAGTTGTCAGAGTCCTGCATTTCTGTCCACCCTGAACTATCATCCAGACCTGATATTACCAGCATTTTGAGGGCCAGATTTTGTTAAGTAAAGCCATAGTTTTTTTTTTTTCATCTTCATTAGAGCCTTACTTTAAAGCCCAAACAATGTAGACAATGAGTGTAGAAATGTGTCACTGCACAGGAGCATCAGAATTACTATAGAAAATCCTTACAAATGTTTTTTTTATCTTCAAGATAAATTTCTGATTACATCAAAAAAAAAAAAAAAACACACACACCAAAGATGGCCCTTTATAAGCCCATAAAGCTTTTGCTTTTCGTTACAAAAAAACACACATGGAAAAAAAGAGTCGTGTTTTCGCCCAGAGACACCACTGATTACTAGTGACTGCAACAAAGTCAGGCCGAATTGTCATGAGGCATGTCGGGTAGGCTTTTCTGCAGTTGCGCACTTGGGGGGTGTTTGTCAGGAAAATGATTATTTCTCTACATTGATTACAGACCTGCAGCAGGGTGGTATCGCGGTGATTTTTTTTTTATTTTTTTATATTTTGTTAGTCAAGAGAGGTGGCGGATCACGGATCCAGTATAAATAGCTGGCGGAGCCAACTTCAGAGGTCCCGGAGCGCGCGTCTGAGGTCCCGGAGCGCGCGTCCGAGGTCCCGGAGCGCGCTCCGGCTTGCTCCCCTCAAATTAAGCCCTGCCAATAGCAATACTTAAACAAATTGACTCACATTAAATTGGTAACAGGTTAGATTGCACGGCTGGTTACACAGACTTTTAGCTTAAACAAACTCATATTCTCCTAAATTCTGGATTTTAAAGGACCATTACACCTTTTTACAAATATGTACGTAACTTAACTTATAAAGGGCATATATATGTTATTTATGCAAATGCATCTAATGCACCTTTGAACCAATTTTAATATTATGAACTTTTGGTGTGTCCTGCAACTATTTACATGTTGTGTTACTGATTTTATGTACTGTAGTCTGAGTGATTTTAGACAGGGTGTTATGTGCAGACGCGAGTTGAGGAGCGCGACCAGCGTCTGACTGAACCCAGCGCTAAAATAACCAGAAAGCGGTTCCAAAAACAAAACATTTATTTCCCTTCTGTGCAATAACTGTGTACAACATAAATGTGTGTTTGTCTGGTGAGGTGAAGGACTGCGCGCTCTCCAGTGCCCAAATGGATCGAAGCCCGACGCTTCTGGACCCAGACTCACCGCTGAACACCCCCCAGGTGGACACGACAAACTGTCTCTGTGAAGGATGGAAAAGGTGAGGTAAGTCAACAGCTACAACAAATATCCTTCAAAGGCACACACTATCAGCAACACATTCAGGTCTGAATTTAAGCTTTATGTAAATGAGCAGCTTCTCACAACAGGTGGAGGATCATCATTCCGTACGCCACGGCAGTGAGAAGCGAGCTGCACAATTCTCATCAATGTTCAAATATACTGCGTAACAAAATACCAAATTACTGTTAACACTTATTCAGACAATCATCACCTCTGATGTGTGCTGACAGCATGTGTCCCTCACCCATCCTCCTTCACAGGCACGATGTGTCAAACCCAGGCGCGGTCCTCAGCGTCTCACAAACGAACGTCACAAGGTCAAGTTCCCGGCAATTCTGCTTGAACCACTCATGGCTTAAATGCAGAACGCCATCTCATTATCTGCTTCAGCTGAAAGTCTTTAAGTTTACACGTGAGCATCATCCACAGGTGCAGCTAATAATGCTGATGAGGGTGAAGGACTCTTCTGCCAGCACCTTCTCCACAGACAAAAAACCAGTTTGCATACCACCTGGAGAGCAAAGAAAAGAAAACAACACAAAAACATCCAGCCAAACCCCCAACACACAACACAGGGCTATATTAGTTATCACAGGTGAATAGTTTATCAAGGGCTGCCCACCATCACAACTTCAGTAAAGTTACTATCCTAGCAAATAGTAATAGGAAATTTCATAGACATCTGTCCATGACTTCCTGTTCCGGAGCACAGCGGTGTTCTGCTGTATCTGTTAGCTGTTTGAACTGAGCTGTTTGAGTTCTTTGAATTAACAGTCTTTTTCAAGACTTTTTTACTTTTTTACTTTTTTTTACTTTTTCACCGTGCTCCAACGCCTAAGGAAGACCTCTAACGGTCGAAGCATCGCGACGGAGCTCTTTTATCAGCTGGCCTTCATCAGCGTTGGCAGGCTAACTAGCTTGCTAACGCTTTCGTTTTTATTTTTGTTTTATTTTTTAGCACTGTTGTCGTGTGTTACCTGTGCTGCTCCACAGCCTGTTCAGTGGATTTTTATTTTATTTTTTAGCACTGTTGTCGTGTGTTACCTGTGCTGCTCCACAGCCTGTTCAGTGGATTTTTATTTTATTTTTTAGCACTGTTGTCGTGTGTTACCTGTGCTGCTCCACAGCCTGTTCAGTGGATTTTTGTTTTATTTTTTAGCACTGTTGTCGTGTGTTACCTGTGCTGCTCCACAGCCTGTTCAGTGGATTTTTATTTTATTTTTTAGCACTGTTGTCGTGTGTTACCTGTGCTGCTCCACAGCCTGTCCAGTGGATTTTTATTTTATTTTTTAGCACTGTTGTCGTGTGTTACCTGTGCTGCTCCACAGCCTGTCCAGTGGATTTTTATTTTATTTTTTAGCACTGTTGTCGTGTGTTACCTGTGCTGCTCCACAGCCTGTTCAGTGGATTTTATTTTATTTTTTACCACTGTTGTCGTGTGTTACCTGTGCTGCTCCACAGCCTGTTCAGTGGATTTTTATTTTATTTTTTAGCCACTGTTGTCGTGTGTTACCTGTGCTGCTCCACAGCCTGTTCAGTGGATTTTTATTTTATTTTTTAGCACTGTTGTCGTGTGTTACCTGTGCTGCTCCACAGCCTGTTCAGTGGATTTTTATTTTATTTTTTAGCACTGTTGTCGTGTGTTACCTGTGCTGCTCCACAGCCTGTTCAGTGGATTTTTATTTTATTTTTTTAGCACTGTTGTCGTGTGTTACCTGTGCTGCTCCACAGCCTGTTCAGTGGATTTTTATTTTATTTTTTAGCACTGTTGTCGTGTGTTACCTGTGCTGCTCCACAGCCTGTTCAGTGGATTTTTATTTTTTTTTTAGCACTGTTGTCGTGTGTTACCTGTGCTGCTCCACAGCCTGTTCAGTGGATTTTTATTTTATTTTTTAGCACTGTTGTCGTGTGTTACCTGTGCTGCTCCACAGCCTGTTCAGTGGATTTTTATTTTATTTTTTAGCACTGTTGTCGTGTGTTACCTGTGCTGCTCCACAGCCTGTTCAGTGGATTTTTATTTTATTTTTTAGCACTGTTGTCGTGTGTTACCTGTGCTGCTCCACAGCCTGTTCAGTGGATTTTTATTTTATTTTTTAGCACTGTTGTCGTGTGTTACCTGTGCTGCTCCACAGCCTGTTCAGTGGATTTTTATTTTTATTTTTTAGCACTGTTGTCGTGTGTTACCTGTGCTGCTCCACAGCCTGTTCAGTGGATTTTTATTTTATTTTTTAGCACTGTTGTCGTGTGTTACCTGTGCTGCTCCACAGCCTGTTCAGTGGATTTTTATTATTTTTTTTTAGCACTGTTGTCGTGTGTTACCTGTGCTGCTCCACAGCCTGTTCAGTGGATTTTTATTTTATTTTTTAGCACTGTTGTCGTGTGTTACCTGTGCTGCTCCACAGCCTGTTCAGTGGATTTTTTTTTTTTTTTTTTAGCGCTGTTGTCGTGTGTTACCTGTGCTGCTCCACAGCCTGTTCAGTGGATTTTTATTTTATTTTTTAGCACTGTTGTCGTGTGTTACCTGTGCTGCTCCACAGCCTGTTCAGTGGATTTTTATTTTATTTTTTACCACTGTTGTTGTGCGTTACCTGTGCTGTTCCACAGCCTGTCCAGTGGATTTTTATTTTATTTTTTACCACTGTTGTCGTGCGTTACCTGTGCTGCTCCACAGCCTGTCCAGTGGATTTTATTTTATTTTTAGCACTGTTGTCGTGCTGTTACCTGTGCTGCTCCACAGCCTGTTCAGTGGATTTTTATTTTATTTTAGCGCTGTTGTCGTGCGTTGCCTGTGCTGCTCCACAGCCTGTCCAGTAGATTTTTATTTTATTTTTAGCACTGTTGTCGTGCGTTACCTGTGCTGCTCCACAGCCTGTTCAGTGGATTTGTATTTTATTTTTTAGCACTGTTGTCGTGCGTTACCTGTGCTGTTCCACAGCCTGTCCAGTGGATTTTTATTTTATTTTTTACCACTGTTGTCGTGTGTTACCTGTGCTGCTCCACAGCCTGTCCAGTGGATTTTATTTTATTTTTTGGCACTGTTGTCGTGTGTTACCTGCGCTGCTCCACAGCCTGTTCAGTGGATTTTTGTTTGTTTTTTGGCACTGTTGTTGTGCGTTACCTGTGCTGCTCCACAGCCTGTCCAGTGGATTTGATTTTGATTTTATTTTTTTTTTGGCGCTGTTGTCGTGCGTTACCTGTGCTGCTCCACAGCCTGTCCAGTGGATTTTTATTTAGCGCTGTTGTCGTGCGTTACCTGTGCTGCTCCACAGCCTGTCTAGTGGATTTTTATTTTGTTTTAGCACTGTTGTCGTGCGTTGCCTGTGCTGCTCCACAGCCTGTCCAGTGGATTTTTATTTTATTTTATTTTTTAGCACTGTTGTTGTGCGTTACCTGTGCTGCTCCACAGCCTGTCTAGTGGATTTTGATTTAGCACTGTTGTCGTGCGTTACCTGTGCTGCTCCACAGCCTGTCCAGTGGATTTTGATTTAGCACTGTTGTCGTGTGTTACCTGTGCTGCTCCACAGCCTGTCCAGTGGATTTTTATTTTTATTTTATTTTTTAGCGCTGTTGTCGTGCGTTACCTGTGCTGCTCCACAGCCTGTCTAGTGGATTTTTATTTTGTTTTAGCACTGTTGTCGTGCGTTGCCTGTGCTGCTCCACAGCCTGTCCAGTGGATTTTTATTTTTATTTTATTTTATTTTTTAGCACTGTTGTTGTGCGTTACCTGTGCTGCTCCACAGCCTGTCTAGTGGATTTTTATTTTATTTTAGCACTGTTGTCGTGCGTTGCCTGTGCTGCTCCACAGCCTGTCTAGTGTCGGATTCCCTGTTTGGGAATCCGCTAGCTTAGCGTAGCTACTAGCTCTTAGCCGTTTTAGCATGGCGGCTTCTCCTGTCTCTCCCGTACTTTTCTGCTCTGGGTGTGAAATGTTTAGTTATTCCTCGGCCTCTTTTAGCAGTAACGGTACTTGTAATAAGTGCAGCTTATTCGTAGCTTTGGAGGCCAGGCTGGGCGAATTGGAGGCTCGGCTCCGCACCGTGGAAAATTCTACAGCTAGCCAGGCCCCTGTAGTCGGTGCGGACCAAGGTAGCTTAGCCGCCGTTAGTTCCCCCCTGGCAGACCCCGTGCAGTCGGGAAGGCAGGCTGACTGGGTGACTGTGAGGAGGAAGCGTAGCCCTAAACAGAAGCCCCGTGTACACCGTCAACCCGTTCACATCTCTAACCGTTTTTCCCCACTCGACGATACACTCGCCGAGGATCCAACTCTGGTTATTGGCGACTCTGTTTTGAGAAATGTGAAGTTAGCGACACCAGCAACCATTGTCAATTGTCTTCCGGGGGCCAGAGCAGGCGACATCGAAGGACATTTGAAATTGCTGGCTAAGGCTAAGCGTAAATTTGGTAAGATTGTAATTCACGTCGGCAGTAATGACACTCGGTTACGCCAATCGGAGGTCACTAAAATTAACATAGAATCGGTGTGTAACTTTGCAAAAACAATGTCGGACTCTGTTGTTTTCTCTGGGCCCCTCCCCAATCAGACCGGGAGTGACATGTTTAGCCGCATGTTCTCCTTGAATTGCTGGCTGTCTGAGTGGTGTCCAAAAAATGAGGTGGGCTTCATTGATAATTGGCAAAGCTTCTGGGGAAAACCTGGTCTTGTTAGGAGAGACGGCATCCATCCCACTTTAGAGGGAGCAGCTCTCATTTCTAGAAATCTGGCCAATTTTTTGGGATCCTCCAAACTGTGACTGTCTAGCGTTGGGACCAGGAGGCAGAGCTGTGGTCTTATACACCTCTCTGCAGCTTCTCTCCCCCTGCCATCCCCCTATTACCCCATCCCCGTAGAGACGGTGCCTGCTCCCAGACCACCAATAACTAGCAAAAATCTATTTAAGCATAAAAATTCAAAAAGAAAAAATAATATAGCACCTTCAATTGCACCACAGACTAAAACAGTTAAATGTGGTCTATTAAACATTAGGTCTCTTTCTTCTAAGTCCCTGTTGGTAAATGATATAATAATTGATCAACGTATTGATTTATTCTGCCTAACAGAAACTTGGTTACAGCAGGATGAATATGTTAGTTTAAATGAGTCAACACCCCCGAGTCACACTAACTGTCAGAATGCTCGTAGCACGGGCCGGGGCGGAGGATTAGCAGCAATCTTCCATTCCAGCTTATTAATTAATCAAAAACCTAGACAGAGCTTTAATTCATTTGAAAGCTTGTCTCTTAGTCTTGTCCATCCAAATTGGAAGTCCCAAAAACCAGTTTTATTTGTTATTATCTATCGTCCACCTGGTCGTTACTGTGAGTTTCTCTGTGAATTTTCAGACCTTTTGTCTGACTTAGTGCTTAGCTCAGATAAGATAATTATAGTGGGCGATTTTAACATCCACACAGATGCTGAGAATGACAGCCTCAACACTGCATTTAATCTATTATTAGACTCTATCGGCTTTGCTCAAAAAGTAAATGAGTCCACCCACCACTTTAATCATATTTTAGATCTTGTTCTGACTTATGGTATGGAAATAGAAGACTTAACAGTATTCCCTGAAAACTCCCTTTTGTCTGATCATTTTTTAATAACATTTACATTTACCCTGATGGACTACCCTGCAGTGGGGAATAAGTTTTATTACACTAGAAGTCTTTCAGAAAGCGCTGTAACTAGGTTTAAGGATATGATTCCTTCTTTATGTTCTCTAATGTCATATACCAACACAGAGCAGAGTAGCTACCTAAACTCTGTAAGGGAGTTAGAGTATCTTGTCAATAGTTTTACATCCTCATTGAAGACAACTTTGGATGCTGTAGCTCCTCTGAAAAAGAGAGCTTTAAATCAGAAGTGTCTGACTCCGTGGTATAACTCACAAACTCGTAGCTTAAAGCAGATAACCCGTAAGTTGGAGAGGAAATGGCGTCTCACTAATTTAGAAGATCTTCACTTAGCCTGGAAAAAGAGTTTGTTGCTCTATAAGAAAGCCCTTCGTGAAGCTAGGACATCTTTCTACTCATCACTAATTGAAGAAAATAAGAACAACCCCAGGTTTCTTTTCAGCACTGTAGCCAGGCTGACAAAGAGTCAGAGCTCTATTGAGCTGAGTATTCCATTAACTTTAACTAGTAATGACTTCATGACTTTCTTTGCTAACAAAATTTTGACTATTAGAGAAAAAATTACTCATAACCATCCCAAAGATGTATCGTTATCTTTGGCTGCTTTCAGTGATGCCGGTATTTGGTTAGACTCTTTCTCTCCGATTGTTCTGTCTGAGTTATTTTCATTAGTTACTTCATCCAAACCATCAACATGCTTATTAGACCCCATTCCTGCCAGGCTGCTCAAGGAAGTCCTACCATTATTTAATGCTTCAATCTTAAATATGATCAATCTATCTTTGTTAGTTGGTTATGTACCACAGGCCTTTAAGGTGGCAGTAATTAAACCATTACTTAAAAAGCCATCACTTGACCCAGCTATCTTAGCTAATTATAGGCCAATCTCCAACCTTCCTTTTCTCTCAAAGATTCTTGAGAGGGTCGTTGTAAAACAGCTAACTGATCACCTGCAGAGGAATGGTCTATTTGAAGAGTTTCAGTCAGGTTTTAGAATTCATCATAGTACAGAAACAGCATTAGTGAAGGTTACAAATGATCTTCTTATGGCTTCGGACAGTGGACTTATCTCTGTGCTTGTTCTGTTGGACCTCAGTGCTGCTTTTGATACTGTTGACCATAAAATTTTATTACAGAGATTAGAGCATGTCATAGGTATTAAAGGCATTGCGCTGCGGTGGTTTGAATCATATTTGTCTAATAGATTACAGTTTGTTCATGTAAATGGGGAATCTTCTTCACAGACTAAAGTTAATTATGGAGTTCCACAAGGTTCTGTGCTAGGACCAATTTTATTCACTTTATACATGCTTCCCTTGGGCAGTATTATTAGACGGTATTGCTTAAATTTTCATTGTTACGCAGATGATACCCAGCTTTATCTATCCATGAAGCCAGAGGATACGCACCAATTAGCTAAACTGCAGGATTGTCTTACAGACATAAAGACATGGATGACCTCTAATTTCCTGCTTTTAAACTCAGATAAAACTGAAGTTATTGTACTTGGCCCCACAAATCTTAGAAGCATGGTGTCTAACCAGATCGTTACTCTGGATGGCATTTCCCTGATCTCTAGTAATACTGTGAGAAATCTTGGAGTTATTTTTGATCAGGATATGTCATTCAAAGCGCATATTAAACAAATATGTAGGACTGCCTTTTTGCATTTACGCAATATCTCTAAAATCAGAAAGGTCTTGTCTCAGAGTGATGCTGAAAAACTAATTCATGCATTTATTTCCTCTAGGCTGGACTATTGTAATTCATTATTATCAGGGTGTCCTAAAAGTTCCCTAAAAAGCCTTCAGTTGGTTCAGAATGCTGCAGCTAGAGTACTGACGGGGACTAGCAGGAGAGAGCATATCTCACCCGTGTTGGCCTCCCTTCATTGGCTTCCTGTTAATGCTAGAATAGAATTTAAAATTCTTCTTCTTACTTATAAGGTTTTGAATAATCAGGTCCCATCTTATCTTAGGGACCTTGTAGTACCATATTACCCCATTAGAGCGCTTCGCTCTCAGACTGCGGGCTTACTTGTAGTTCCTAGGGTTTGTAAGAGTAGAATGGGAGGCAGAGCCTTCAGCTTTCAGGCTCCTCTCCTGTGGAACCAGCTCCCAATTCAGATCAGGGAGACAGATACCCTCTCTACTTTTAAGATTAGGCTTAAAACTTTCCTTTTCGCTAAGGCTTATAGTTAGGGCTGGATCGGGTGACCCTGGACCATCCCTTGGTTATGTTGCTTTAGACGTAGACTGTGTTTCATAATTATTGTATGGCCTTGCCTTGCAATGTGGAGCGCCTTGGGGCAACTGTTTGTTGTGATTTGGCGCTATACAAGAAAAAAGTTGATTGATTGATTGATAGCAGTGAGCAAACTTACATTAACTTTATCTACGCTGCCATTTCTGCTTGACCCCCACATGGCTGCTTGCAGCTATATTTCTTTTATGTATTTGTTTTTGGCTGTCTCCTGCACCTTCATTTTAATATGTGCCTGATCTCAGATTAAAATAAGATATACGTTTATCAGAATAAACAGTTTAAAGTCATTAATTTATTTTGCAGTTATTACACTTCATCTCAACACATTAATACAAGTGTCTGTTTTTCTTTGTTTCTTTTTGATATTAGAATTCTACAATCTAGTAATAAACTGTTACAAACTGGTTCCGTTATACATGCTCATGCCTTATTTCCCTTATAGACCGTTGGTTTCTTCCTGAATGATGCCTTGAAAAAGTTTCTGGTGATCCAGTGTATCTTACTACCAGTCACCTCCTTATTCATATCATTAACCCATTTAGTCCCAAATTTGTCCCACACATGAAAATATGTAAGTCATGTGCCGTTAGTACCCCTTTGGAATGATGGGTGGTGAATGGTGGATGAGGTGTGTGTGTGTGTGTGTGTGGGTAGAGTGCAATATATATAATACTAGCCAGGGTACCCGGCGCTGCCCGGGTTAACCTGTTTTAGACATAGGCCAAATGCCAATCACTTTAATTAAAACAATCGCCCAACATTTGTTTTTGTAATGCTGATGTCTTATAAATATAATACACCCCTGGCAATAATTATGGAATCACCGGCATCGGAGGATGTTCATTCAGTTGTTTAATTTTGTACAAAAAAAGCAGATCACAGACATGACACAAAATTAAAGTAATTTCAAATGGCAACTTTCTGGCTTTAAGAAACACTATAAGAAATCAGGAAAAAAAAAATTGTGGCAGTCAGTAACGGTTACTTTTTTAGACCAAGCAGAGGGAAAAAAATATGGAATCACTTAATTCTGAGGAATAAATTATGGAATCACCCTGTAAATTTTCATCCCCAAAACTAACACCTGCATCAAATCAGATCTGCTCGTTAGTCTGCATCCAAAAAGGAGTGATCACACCTTGGAGAGCTGTTGCACCAAGTGGACTGACATGAATCATGGCTCAAACACAAGAGATGTCAATTGAAACAAAGGAGAGGATTATCAAACTCTTAAAAGAGGGTAAATCATCATGCAATGTTGCAAAAGATGTTGGTTGTTCACAGTCAGCTGTGTCTAAACTCTGGACCAAATACAAACAACATGGGAAGGTTGTTAAAGGCAAACATACTGGTAGACCAAGGAAGACATCAAAGCGTCATGACAGAAAACGTAAAGCAATATGTCTCAAAAATCGAAAATGCACAACAAAACAAATGAGGAAGGAATGGGAGGAAACTGGAGTCAACGTCTGTGACCGAACTGTAAGAAACCGCTTAAAGGAAATGGGATTTACATACAAAAAAGCTAAATGAAAGCCATCATTAACACCTAAACAGAAAAAAAAACAAGGTTACAATGGGCTAAGGAAAAGCAATCGTGGACTGTGGATGACTGGATGAAAGTCATATTCAGTGATGAATCTCGAATCTGCATTGGGCAAGGTGATGATGCTGGAACTTTTGTTTGGTGCCGTTCCAATGAGATTTATAAAGATGACTGCCTGAAGAAAACATGTAAATTTCCACAGTCATTGATGATATGGGGCTGCATGTCAGGTAAAGGCACTGGGGAGATGGCTGTCATTACATCATCAATAAATGCACAAGTTTACTTTGATATTTTGGACACTTTTCTTATCCCATCAATTGAAAGGATGTTTGGGGATGATGAAATGATGATGATGATGATGATGAAATAATTTTTCAAGATAATGCATCTTGCCATAGAGCAACCAAGCAACCCAGTCCAGTAGAAGATTCAAGCTTCTCTACTTTGGAAACCACCTGGACAACTGAGAGCCTACACAGAAACATTGCGACCAACTGTGGGCATGATGCCCTGGCACTGGTACGTAAGCTGGAAAGGACTGCTAAAAAGATAGCTAACTTTAGAAACCACTTAAGATTTAACCTAAGATGCAAACAAAACAATGTTATTCCCAAATGCATGAAGCAAAAGGCACTAGAAGCAGGTCACACAGCAGAAAAGATCCAGCACAGTTACCTTAGGAGGATTTTGGGTCTTAGAATTAGAAGGCTTCATTTTAAAATATTAGATCTCCAAAATAATCTTGATAGTCTTTACAAAAGGTTAGAAACCTTAGTGGGGGAAGAGGCCCATAATAAGATCACAAATTTCATAGTCAAAATTCAAATGGCTGAGCATTTAAAAAGTAAGGAGCGGCAAATCAGGAAGTTTCACAACCTTTTAGTGCAGAAAAGGCGTATTTTCAGGGGGAGTAGTTTTAAAGATACACCCAGACAAATTAGTGACAACAGGGAAAATTGGGTAAAGAATCTGTCTGACAGGGTTCTTACACAGACAGAAAAGGATGTGCTCGCTAAAGGACTAAATTTCTCAGTGACCCCTAAACATATACCGACAGTAGATTACATCACTGCAGTAGAATCAGCCATTAAACATAACAGTTTGTCAGAGTCAGAAGCTGGGGACCTCCGACTAAGAGTCACAGCAGTGCTTAACAGTGCTAAGCCTCCTCCGTCCAACATCACAGGAGAAGAACAGAAAGCTTTGGCAGCACTGCAGAAGGACCAAAGCATCCTTATCCTGCCAGCGGATAAAGGCAGATGCAAAGTGGTCCTGAACACATCGGACTACGAGGCCAAGATCAACAACTTGCTCAGTGACTCCAGTACATACGAACGTCTGAAGAGAGACCCCACGAGTGGCTATAAGAAGAAAATCATTAGCTACCTCCAAAACCTGGAGAAAGAGGGACGCATCGACAGGCAGACATACTACAGACTGTACCCGGGGGACACCACTCCATGCATCTATGGACTGCCCAAAATCCACAAACAGCTGCCATCTCAGCTGTGAGGCAGAGACTGCTGGAGGATGTGTCTCTACCTGAAAGGACGAAACTCACACCAGACTACATCTGCCAACTCTTGGAGATCTGTCTTAACACCACGAATTTCCTGTTTAGGGGGAATTACTACAGGCAGATCCATGGTTGTGCGATGGGGTCTCCGGTATCCCCCATTGTGGCCAATCTGTACATGCATTGAGTGGAGAAGACAGCCTTGACATCATTCACAGGCATCTCTCAGATATGTCGATGACACATGGGTTAAAATCAAGCAACAGGAGGTCGAGGACTTTACAGAACACATCAATTCGGTGGATTCCAATATCAAGTTCACACGTGAGGATGCCAGAAACAACCATTTAGCCTTCTTGGACTGTGATGTTACGATTGGAGAGAACAGGCAGCTCCAGACAGAAGTTTACAGAAAACCCACTCACACTGACCAATATCTGCTCTTTGGCTCAAACCACCCCCTTGAACACAAGCTCAGGGTGATCAGGACTCTTCAACACAGAGCCCTACAGGTGCCCACAACTGCAGAGGGAAGGGCTAAAGAACAACAACTTGTACGGAAAGCCCTCACAGTATGTGGGTACCCACGATGGTCCCTGGACAAAGTGCTGAAGTCCCAGAAAACAAACAGACCAGATAGACAGGAGACAGAGACAAGAAGAAGAGTGTCTCTCCCTTATTTAGCAGGAGTAGGGGAAAAACTACAGGGGATCTTCAGACAGCACAAAATCCCAGTTTACTTTAAACCGGTTAACACCTTGAGACAGAAATTAGTTCACCCTAAGGACAGGATCCCTAGTTACAAACAGAGCAATGTAGTGTATTATATCAGATGTCAGGAAAACTGTAACGAACACTACATAGGTGAGACTAAGCAACATTTACACAAAAGGCACCGCAGAGAGGTCGCCAGTGGACCTCAGTCTGCAGTTCATCTCCACCTTAAAGACACTAACCACACGTTTGAGGACTACGAAGTTAAATTCTTAGCCAGAGAGAAGAAATGGTTTGAGAGAGGGGTCAAGGAGGCATTCTATGTGAAACAGTTGAAACCCAGCCTTAACTGGGGAGGGGGTCTGAGACACGCTTTGTTCCCTGTTTACAATGGGGTACTAAGGTCAAAGCAGTTTCAGTCTTTTGTTCATGGTAATGAGTCATTCACGTCATCACGAGAGTCGTCAAGGGAGCTATCAGGAGAGGCATCCGTCCCATCATTAGGAGGGACACCTGCCCTGTCATTAGGGGGGGTGTTAACCAGAGCACAATAGGTGCTAATTAGAGCTATTGTTTAGTTACTAGCCTATAGCAGTCTGCCTCTCGGTTGCACTATGCACTTGATATTGCAGTTTAATTCTTTATGGTTACTGGGCTAATGCTATAATCTATTCTCTTTATCTGTTTATCTATTACAGAATTCAGCTTTAATCTGCGTGAATTCTTATAGAACTTTCACTTTAATGTGTGTGTGATGCTTTAATCTTGTGTGTGTGTGTGTGTGTGTGTGTGTGTGTGTACGTGTGTTTGCGCACATGTGCATTCACTTTAAGGGCCCCAAAGACATCTACCTTGGTGCCCCCAGTCACCATACCAAGTTTGGTGTCAATCGCTTAATCACTGTGGAAGTTCACCCTGAACACAAATCATCCCGCATACATACATACAGTGGTGGGCACAGATAACCAAAAAATTAACTTCGATAACAGATAATCAGATAACTGAAAAGTTATCTTCGATAAAGATAAAACAATAAACCACCCAAAAATGTATCAGAAGTTACAGATAACCAATAACAGATAAATTCCAATATTGTCTCTGGTACATTTACAACTACTAATAAAACAAATTTAAGTTTTTAGTAATATTAAAAGTAACAACAGACCCAAACAATGAGACGACACTTTCGTCTTTGAACATTCTGCCCCTGCTTTAAGCGCTTGTTTACTACAGAGCTCCCAACACAGAGACACTCTGAGAGCAGCCATAAAGCACTCAATCACAACGCTCCGGTCATGCGGAGGTCTTGAAAAATAAAGTCATGCTGACTTATGGTTTTGATTTATAAATAACATTAATACTGCTAGAATAACTTCATTAATGTCAATTCTGTCATTTGTACAAAGTTAAAATATAGCATATATCTTTTAATGTTACATAATGCACTAATTCTGAGGTTTTGTAACAAAGACAGATCGCAAAAGATTCTGGGTAAAAGTGCCTCTGCTAAACACTGATTGGTTCAGTCATTCATTATGTAAACCAACACATTAATGTGACGTCTGTCATGTGTTGGTGTTTACAGATAAATGTGCTTTTGTAAAATATTCCATTTTATTTGTAAAAACAGGCATTTTTATGGAGCCCTGGAAGTGTCATCGCAAAATGTTTTGCATGTGGAGAGAATGGGCGCACGTTTTATGATGTTGTAAAACGTGCTTTACACTGTGCAAGATGATTTTTTATGCAGGAATTTTTTGGACTGAGTTTCAGGTTAATCGCGCGTCCTGCACCGTGTAGTGTACATGGAGTAACAAGCTGTGTTTAACATCTCAGGACCACCTTCTGATCGCCGATCGTATGGTCCAATGAAAATCAAACCTGTTTGATATTATTCTGGTCGGCCGTCGTGAGGGTATCCTGCTGCTGAAAAGCTACAAGCATCTAACCACTCGCACTGTGCCTGTGCAAACAGCGCAGAGCTGTCTTGTAATGTTATTTTATTTTAATTTTTTGCTGTTGTTTTGTTTGGTTTTTAAACTTCGTTTGTAATAAAAAAAAAAAAAAAGCCATTTGCAAAGCCAAAAAGCTGATTTGGTGCCCAGACGCTTAGTACTTAGGGCGAATACTGCCATGAACACTACTGGCCAGTAGATGGCAGTAGAGGTCTTGAAAACAAAATTCCAGATAATCCCTGTCTGCTACATTTAAAATGCATGGAATTTAACAAACGCAAATACAATAACATCTATAAACCCAGAGAATATATTCACGAGAGTTTTAGGCACTAGAGTTTAATGCTGTTGTCCGTGGAGCCTGAACAGAGTGTCTGAAATGCAATTGTCCTGTCGTGAACATACTGAGATTACATTATCCTACCCATAATGCACTGCTAGGCACAGCATGTGCTCACAAAACCTTAAAAATTAGCACATTACTTTAAAACTAAAACATATATCTGATCCATCCCTTAGTTATGCTGCTATAGACTTAGACTGCTGGGGGGTTCCCATGATGCACTGAGTGTTTCTTTCTCTTTTTGCTCTGTATGCACCACTCTGCATTTAATCATTAGTGATTGATCTCTGCTCTCTTCCACAGCATGTCTTTTTCCTGGTTCTCTCCCTCAGCCCCAACCAGTCCCAGCAGAAGACTGCCCCTCCCTGAGCCTGGTTCTGCTGGAGGTTTCTTCCTGTTAAAAGGGAGTTTTTCCTTCCCACTGTCGCCAAGTGCTTGCTCACAGGGGGTCGTTTTGACCGTTGGGGTTTTTCCGTAATTATTGTATGGCCTTGCCTTACATATAAAGCGCCTTGGGGCAACTGTTTGTTGTGATTTGGCGCTATATAAATAAAATTGATTTGATTTTGATTTGATATTTTCACTTTATAAAACTTCAGACATGACATAATTTTAAATAATTTGTCCAAAATTAGTTTGGTTAAAATTTGAACCATAAGTTAAAAATGTATGCCTCTGGATGACATAGGTGATATTGCCAGCATATCGATATGGTGTTAAAGGAAATGTTTTTTTTTTTTTTTTGGCCATTTCTCCTTTGTCTACAGAGGATAGAGACACTTTTCTTAGAAGCAGCTCTCTTCTGTTAGCAGAGGGTATAACTGTCCATCTGTTACAAAACTTTTAACAGGTAGGTGCTGAACTGATTTTAAATTTTAAAAATGCTTGTTGTTGTTCAGCTTTGTTTACTTTTTTTATCGGTCTAAAAGTTATTGGACAAAAATTAATTGGAAGATAATTGGATAATGGTTTTTAAAGTTATCTAAAAAGATAATCTGATAATGAAAACATTATCTTCGATAATTATCTGTTATCGGATTATCGGAAGTGTGCCCACCACTGCATACATACATACATATATACATACATACATTGTCACCTTTTACCTAAGGGTTGTATAATTGTATAATGCTGATTGAAAAGTTCATTGTTTGATTGAGAAAGTTGCTGAGCAAATCTCAAGGCCACACACACACACACACGCAAATATACCCTTTTCACAACCAAGTGTTGATCAGCCTACCAATCTCCTTCTTTTGTTTCAGCTGCTTCTATTAGGGGGCGCCACAGCATATCAATTGGTTCCATCTCAGCCTGTCCTCTGTAACTTCCTTTGTCACACCAACCGCCTGCATGTCCTCCATAAACCTCCTCTTTGGCCTCCCTCTTCTCCTCCTGCCTGGTGGCTCCATCCTCAGCATCCTTCTCCCTATATACCCTGGGTCCCTCCTCTGCACATGTCCAAACCATCTCAATTTCACCTCACTGACTTTTTCTCCAAACTGTCCCACCTGAGCACCTCAGTCTTGCGCCTACTGACTTTTATTCCCCTTCTCTCTAGAGCATATCTCCACCTCTCCAGACTAGACTCAACTTACAATGTCATCTGCAAACATCATAGCACATGGGGACTCCTGTCCAATCTCATCTGTCAACCTGTCCATCACCACTGCAAACAAGAAAGGACTCAGATCTGATCCTTGGTGTAATCCCACCTCCACCTTGAATGAGTCTGTCATTCCCACTGCGCATCTCACCGCTGTCACACTATCCTTGTATATGTCCTGCACTACCCTCACATACTTCTCTGCCACTCCAGACTTCCTCATGCAATACCACAACTCTTCTCTTGGCACCCTGTCATAAGCTTTCTCTAAATCCACAAACACACAATGTAACTCTTTCTGGCCTTCTCTATACTTCTCCATCAGTATTCTCAGAGCAAACATTGTATCGTAGTGCTCTTTCTCGGCATGAAACCATATTGCTGCTCACAGATCTTCACCTGTTTTCTAAGCCGAGCTTCTCCTACTCTTTCCCATAACTTCATGCTGTGGTTGATCAACTTTCTGCCTCTAGTTACTTCGGCTCTGCACATCACCCTTGTTTATAAAATAGGAACCAGCACACTTTGTCTCCACTTTTCAAGTGTCCTCTCACTTTCCAAGATTTTATTAAACATTATCATTAGAAACTCCACTCCCATAGCTCCGAGACATTTCCATGCCTCCACTGGAATGTCATCTGGACCAAATGCCTTTCCACTCTTCATAGCTGCCCTCACTTCATCTTTACTAATCTAATCTCTTGTACTTCCTGATTTACTTTCACCACATCATCCAGCCTTTTATCTCTTTTTCATCATTCATCAGCTCCTCAAAATATCCCCTCCACCTTCTCAACACACACTCCTCACTTGTCAGCACATTACCATGTGCATCATGCTAACCTGTTGCACACCCTTTCCACTTCTTTGTCTGGCCAATTGGTACAGGTCCTTATCTCCTGGAGCTGACCTCTAATGAGCTACAGGGGTCAATAAAGAATTACACGGGGGTCAAAATTAAAAAAGGCTCCAATCATGTCGAAAACTATACCACCTTATTTGTCTGATCATAACAATTCCAAAAAAGATATAGTTTGGACGATCTATGATTGAATGTTCTGGGGTTATGGGGTAAAAGCGGCAAAAATGGCGACAAAGATCAATTTCAGTTTGTACAGGGGTCAAAAGTTAAAGTTGCTACAATTTTATTTAAATTTATTTTATTTAAGTACAATCAGTGGACATACAGGTTATGTGCAGTAGTGTAGATGCAGTATGTAAGGTGTGAAGAGTAAAGTGCAAGTGACATGGTGAAATGAAGTGTTCATGGAATGTTCATGTAGTTTTCTTCAGTGTGTTGATGAGTCTGATGGCTTGTGGAAAGAAGCTGTTTCCCAGTCTGCTTATGCGGCACCGCATGCTGCGGTAAGGCTTCCCGGATGGTAGTAGGGAGAACAGTTTGTGTGCTGGGTGAGTGGAGTCTTTGATGATGTTTATTGCTCTCTTGGAACAGTGCGAAGTGTACAGGTCCTGAATGGCTGGTAGGGGTGATCTGATTATCTTTTCTGCAGTCCTCACCACCCTCTGTAGTGCCTTCTTGTCTGCAGATAACAGCTGCTGTGCCAGACAGAGAGGCTGCTGGTCAGGATGCTCTCAATGGCACCCCTATAGAAGGTGGTGAGTGCAGATGTGGGGAGGTCCGCTCTTCTCATCCTCCGCAGGAAGTGGAGATGTGTCTGTGCTTTTTTTGACCAGGGAGGTGGTGTTTGTGGTCCATGTGAGGTCATCTGTGATGTGCACTCCAAGGAACTTTGTGTTTTTCACAGACTCCAGAGCACTGCCATTGACGATGAGTGGGATGTGTGTTGGTTGTTCTTTCCTGAAGTGCACAGTTATTTCTTTTGTTTTGTTCATGTTGAGTAGTTGTTGTAGTAGTTGTTCCTCTCACACCAGTTGATGAGTTGGTGTACCTATCCACAGCCTCAAACACTCAGACTCCAAACTCAACCATGGCCAAGACCAAAGAGCTGTTGAAGGACACCAGGAAGAAAATAGTAGATGTGCACCAGGCTGGGAAGAGTGAATCTACAATATTCAAGCAGGTTGGTGTGAATAAATCAACTGTGGGAGCAATTGTAAGAAAATGGAAGACATACAAGACCTCGATCTGGGGCTCCATGGAAGATGTCATCCCGTGGGGTCCAAATGATCATTGAACAAAAATTCCACAAGTACACGGAGGGACCTGATGAAGGACCTGCGGAGAGCTGGGACCAACATAACAAAGGCTACACACTACACAGAGAGGGACTCAAATCCTGCAGTGCCAGGTGTGTCTCCCTGCTTAAGCCAGTACGTGTCCAGGCCCATCTGAAGTTTGCCAGAGAGCATATGGTTGATCCAGAAGAGGATTGAGAGAATATCATGTGGTCAGATGAAACCAAAATAGAACATTTTGGTTAAAACTCAACTCGTCGTGTTTGGAGGAACACAAATGCTGAGTTGCATCCCAAGAACACCATACCTACTGTGAAGCATGGGGGCGGAAACATCATGCTTTGAGGCTGTTTTTCTGCAAATGGGACAGGACGACTGATCCGTGTCCAGGGAAGAATGAACATGGCCATGTATCGTGAGATTTTAAGCCAAAACCTCCTTCCATCAGTGAGCGCATTGAAGATGCAATGTGGCTGGGTCTTCCAGCATGACAACAATCCGAAACACACCACTCGGGCAACAAAGCAGTGGCTCCGTAAAAAGCATTTCAAGGTCCTGGAGTGGCCTAGTCAGTCTCCAGCCTCTACCCATAGAAAATTTGTGGAGGGAGTTAAAAGTCCATGTTGCCCAGCAACAGCCCCAAAACATCACTGCTCTAGAGGAGATCTGCATGGAGGAATGGACCAAAATACCAGCTACAGTGTGTACAAACCTGGTGAAGACTTACAGCCAGAGGCGATTTTAGACTTCCAGTTTTAGTGGTGCTTAGCACATTTTAAATATTTTAAAATCTAGATGTCCAGAAATACAATTTCCCATGAGTTCAGAGTGAAAACATTGCTTGTGAAAGCTGCATTCATTGTCAAAATGATAAAAAAAAAAATGGCCCATACATAAAATTCCTGCATTCTGGTGCAGTTTATATAACAAATAATTTAATCTCCTAATGTGGTGAGGGCAAATAGTAATTGCAACTTAGGAGCAGGTCTGAAATATTCAGAGGCTGAGTAAAGTATATTATCCTTGTTTTTATATTAGTCTTATGAGCCTATAGTTATTGAAGATTTTTGATTTCATCTTAACAGATTATTATGTCATAGTACTTCGTACAGAACACTCACGCTGGTATTACTTTTCAATTACATTTACACAGTTTTAGGCATTACTTAGATTGTGTTTTAGTTTTGACATCCACGTCGTAAGTCATAAAAATACAGTAGTTGGAGTTGTTCTGCTCAGTGAGGTTTAGTGCCGTGTGCAGGAGGACCTGGTTTAGCACAGCTACAGCAGCACTCCACTATAAGGCTGGATGGAGAACACAGATGGTATACTGCACATAAATGGGTTCAGGATAAGAAATATATGAATATGAATTATTTATTGAATTAACAGCAAAGCATAGAAAGGACAGACAAGATCTAATGAAGTCCTTAAAAGTAAGAAAAATAAAAACGTGTGACTTAAGTCACACATTTTTTGTGACTATCCAGGGTTGGGACCAGGAAGTAGAGTTGTAGTCTTACACACCTCTCTGCAGCTTCTCTCCCCCTGCCATCCCCCCAATACCCCATCCCCATAGAGACGGTGCCTGCTCCCAGACCACCAATAACCAGTAAAAATCTATTTAAGCATAAAAATTCAAAAAGAAAAAATAATATAGCACCTTCAACTGCACCACACACTAAAACAGTTAAATGTGGTCTATTAAACATTAGGTCTCTCTCTTCTAAGTCCCTGTTAGTAAATGATATAATAATTGATCAACATATTGATTTATTCTGCCTTACAGAAACCTGGTTACAGCAGGATGAATATGTTAGTTTAAATGAGTCAACACCCCCAAGTCACACTAACTGTCAGAATGCTCGAAGCACGGGTCGAGGAGGAGGATTAGCAGCAATCTTCCACTCCAGCTTATTAATTAATCAAAGACCCAGACAGAGCTTTAATTCATTTGAAAGCTTGACTCTTAGTCTTGTCCATCCAAATTGGAAGTCTCAAAAAACAGTTTTATTTGTTATTATCTATCGTCCACCTGGTCGTTACTGTGAGTTTCTCTGTGAATTTTCAGACCTTTTGTCTGACTTAGTGCTTAGCTCAGATAAGATAATTATAGTGCGTGATTTTAACATCCACAGAGATGCTGAGAATGACAGCCTCAACACTGCATTTAATCTATTATTAGACTCAGTTGCTTAGCTCAAAATGTAAATGAGCCCACCCACCACCTTAGCCACACTTTAGATCTTGTTCTGACATATGGCATAGAAATTGAAGACTTAACAGTATTCCCTGCAAACCCCTTTTTGTCTGATCATTTCTTAATAACAATTACATTTACTTTAATGGACTACCCAGCAGTGGCGAATAAGGTTCATTACACTAGAAGTCTTTCAGAAAGCGCTGTAACTAGGTTTAAGGATATGATTCCTTCTTTATGTTCTCTAATGCCATATACCAACACAGTGCAGAGTAGCTACCTAAACTCTGTAAGTGAGATAGAGTATCTCGTCAATAGTTTTACATCCTCATTGAAGACAACATTGGATGCTGTAGCTCCTCTGAAAAAGAGAGCTTTAAATCAGAAGTGCCTGACTCCGTGATATAACTCACAAACTCACAGTTTAAAGCAGATAACCCGTAAGTTGGAGAGGAAATGGCGTCTCACTAATTTAGAAGATCTGGAAAAAGAGTCTATTGCTCTATAAAAAAGCTCTCCGTAAAGCTAGGACATCTTACTACTCATCACTTATTGAAGAAAATAAGAACAACCCCAGGTTTCTTTTCAGCACTGTAGCCAGGCTGACAAAGAGTCAGAGCTCTATTGAGCCGAGTATTCCTTTAACTTTAACTAGTAATGACTTCATGACTTTCTTTGCAAATAAAATTTTAACTATTAGAGAAACAATTACTCATAACTATCCCAAAGACGTATCGTTCTCTTTGGCTGCTTTCAGTGATGCCGGTATTTGGTTAGACTCTTTCTCTCAGATTGTTCTGTCTGAGTTATTTTCATTAGTTACTTCATCCAAACCATCAACATGTCTATTGGACCCCATTCCTACCAGGCTGCTCAAGGAAGCCCTACCATTATTTAATGCTTCGATCTTAAATATGATCAATCTATCTTTATTAGTTGGCTATGTACCACAGGCTTTTAAGGTGGCAGTAATTAAACCATTACTTAAAAAGCCATCACTTGACCCAGCTATCTTAGCTAATTATAGGACAATCTCCAACCTTCCTTTTCTCTCAAAAATTCTTGAAAGGGTAGTTGTAAAACAGCTAACTGATCATCTGCAGAGGAATGGTCTATTTGAAGAGTTTCAGTCAGGTTTCAGAATTCATCATAGTACAGAAAGAGCATTAGTGAAGGTTACAAATGATCTTCTTATGGCCTCAGACAGTGGACTCATCTCTGTGCTCGTCCTGTTAGACCTCAGTGCAGCTTTTGATACTGTTGACCATAAAATCTTATTACAGAGATTAGTGCATGCCACAGGTATTAAAGGCACTGCGCTGCAGTGGTTTGAATCATATTTATCTAATAGATTACAATTTGTTCATGTAAATGGGGAATCTTCTTCACGGACTAGGGTTAATTATGGCATTCCACAAGGTTCTGTGCTAGGACCGATTTTATTCACTTTATACATGCTTCCCTTAGGCAGTATTATTAGACGGCATTGCTTAAATTTTCATTGTTACGCAGATGATACCCAGCTTTATCTATCCATGAAGCCAGAGGACACACGCCAATTAGTTAAACTGCAGGAATGTCTTTCAGACATAAAGCCATGGATGACCTCTAATTTCCTGCTTTTAAATTCAGATAAAACTGAAGTTATTGTACTTGGCCCCACAAATCTTAGAAACATGGTGTGTAACCAGATCCTTACTCTGGATGGCATTACCCTGACCTCCAGTAATACTGTGAGAAATCCTGGAGTCATTTTTGATCAGGATATGTCCTTCAATGCGCATATTAAGCAAATATGTAGGACTGCTTTTTTGCATTTGCGCAATATCTCTAAAATTAGAAAGGTCTTGTCTCAGAGTGATGCTGAAAAGCTAATTCATGCATTTATTTCTTCTAGGCTGGACTATTGTAATTCATTATTATCAGGTTGTCCTAAAAGTTCTCTGAAAAGCCTTCAGTTAATTCAAAATGCTGCAGCTAGAGTACTGACGGGGACTAGAAGGAGAGAGCATATTTCACCCATATTGGCTTCTCTTCATTGGCTCCCTGTTAATTCCAGAATAGAATTTAAAATTCTTCTTCTTACTTATAAGGTTTTGAATAATCAGGTCCCATCTTATCTTAGGGACCTCATAGTACCATATCACCCCAATAGAGCGCTTCACTCTCAGACTGCAGGCTTTCTTGTAGTTCCTAGGGTTTGTAAGAGTAGAATGGGAGGCAGAGCCTTCAGCTTTCAGGCTCCTCTCCTATGGAACCAGCTCCCAATTCAGATTAGGGAGACAGACACCCTCTCTACTTTTAAGATTAATCTTAAAACTTTCCTTTTTGCTAAAGCTTATAGTTAGGGCTGGATCAGGTGACCCTGAACCATCCCTTAGTTATGCTGCTATAGACTTAGACTGCTGGGGGGTTCCCATGATGCACTGAGTGTTTCTTTCTCTTTTTGCTCTGTATGCACCACTCTGCATTTAATCATTAGTGATTGATCTCTGCTCTCTTCCACAGCATGTCTTTTTCCTGATTCTCTCCCCTCAGCCCCAACCAGTCCCAGCAGAAGACTGTCCCTCCCTGAGCCTGGTTCTGCTGGAGGTTTCTTCCTGTTAAAAGGGAGTTTTCCTTCCCACTGTCGCCAAGTGCTTGGTCATAGGGGGTCGTTTTGACCGTTGGGGTTTTTCTGTGATTATTGTATGGCTTTTGCCTTACAATATAAAGCGCCTTGGGGCAACTGTTTGTTGGGATTTGGCGCTATATAAATAAAATTGATTTGATTTGAAGTCAGAATTCATACCAAAACACCAGTAACACAAGAAAGACACCTCCACAGTCTGATACACATATTCAATTTACCCTGAGCTTCACTTTCCATCCTTTGCTATATTCAATGTCCATATCTACTATCACATAAGGTCTATAGAGTGCACAAACCTCACCTGAAGCTTTTTTTTTGCTTTTGAAAAAAATGCTCTGATATCCATCACTGCACAGCACTCTTGGTTTGCCACTTACTGCCAACAAATAAAAATACAAAATGAGTTTTATGATTTATGCCTTTTTAGCAGGAATTTAAATTATTCACTTCTTATCATGCTGTGCATTAAACGCTGTGGTAAAGTTTACTGTCTTAATTCTGAAATGCTTAGTTAAGGACCTTAACTAAGCATTTAAGGTCAGATCTGTGTGCATGGTATTTGATGTAGGAGAGGGATTTGTTCATGCAAGCTACACAGATTGAAGGCCAGCACCATTTAGTAGCTTACAAGAGGATTTAGTTGGAAAAAAAAAAATACAACACTGAATCAACCTTACATTTGACCACGCACAGCGCGCACTAATTTGTAGAGCAATATACTGTGTTTAGCGGTAGGTAGCCAGGTGAGTAAAATAAGCACTTTTCAGAAAGTTGCACTTGCTCTTCACATTCAGAGACATAAACTGTGAATAAATTCCTCACAAAAATCACTTGACAGCACGGCTGGGCGAGGTTACCACCAACGCTCACAGGACAGCGTCTCTGCTAAATGAGCGCCACCCGCAGCAGCACCACGTGACACAAACACATGACAGAGCAGAGAGAGAGATGAATGTCGGTGCGCTTCGTGGATTGAACCATTTGACCAAGAAGGGAAGATGATCAAATTACTGTGTTCTTGTATTACATATATTTTGGCATAATGCTTGAAATAGGTTGTTTAAAAAAATAGTAGTATAGAAGCATATATATAAATATTTTTAGGGGTGCTTAAAATATTTTTAGGGGTGCTTGAGCACCCCTAAATATAGGCTAACTCCGCCCCCGCTTACAGGAAACGTTTGACCTCTCTCATTGCCAACAAAGATTATGTTGCAAAGTATTGAGCTGAACTTTTGTTATTGACCAAATACTTATTTTTCCACCATCATTTACAAATAAATTCTTTAAAAATCCTACAATTTTTTTGTACCTATGTTGAAAATCACAGACCTCTCTCATCTTTCTAAGTAGGAGAACCTGCACAATCAGGGACTGACTAAATACTTTTTTACCCCACTGTATGTTTCTAATCCAAGTCTGTTTGAGACTTTACTTCATATGCAGTGTTATTATGACCAAGTACATTGTAACTGATGTATCACCAACATTCTCATGTTGATGTTAACCTGTCCTCTATGATGTGTGCTGTTGCCTTTTTTGACCAGGTCATCCTTGTCAAAGAGGTTTTGATCTCAATGGAGTGTGATGTCTGTACGGGGAAATATTAGACTGAGGTGCGAGTATGGACTGAGCGTCAGCGAGGTCTGTGCGAAAAAAAGAGGTCCGATATCCCCCTACAGACCAAGCAAGTTAAGGTTAATAAGTTATTATATGGCTGTTATTCATATGAACACGCAAGCTTCCAGTATCACCCGAATATGCTGCTGACAGTGTTGAGCTCGTTCGCTTTCTTCACCTCCATGGAGTTCGTTCATGTCTGACTTTGTTTTTTCTAATCATATTTTTAGCTTCCTGGTTTGTAACAAATATACGTGTTGTGGACCAACTGTTATGGTAACTGGGCCTATATGGGAAACTATCCGACCGGTAATTAGCCAATCTGAGCACGTGTAGCATCACCGGATGATGGGTTGCATACGTAATGGGCCATTTTGCTATAATACCTGTAAAAAAAATCAGTTTTACGACCAGATTTCTTTGGACAACTCAGAGGATGGATACATGAAGATTTCCAAGTCTGTGAATATGTCTTGTATTTTATTTCCATCAATTACAAAGAAATACAAACAGTATTACACTCTACGGTAAATCTGTGTGGAGTAGACACTTCTCAAAAACTAAGTGATTGTGCAAGAAGGAGAAGAGCGAGGAAAGCCACCAAGACACCCAGACAACTCAGAGGAAGATGTATAGGCGAGGCTTCTCTGGCTGTGACTGGGAAAATTGTGAATAGTGCATATTTTACATTTTGTATCATCAGTTATACAGCTTTACTGGAGGATTTTCTTAAAAAGAACTGAAAGTTCACCTACAATTTGCCAGACGCTACAGCCGAGATGCAAGTCTATATTTAATGTTTTAATAAAAGAAAATCCTCCCTCTATACCACTTCATCATGGCACTTAATGTTTCTTCCACAAGAGTCATTGACATTAAGAGCACAGGTCAAACGAATGACGTTATCACAAGTCAGACACAGAAGAAACTGGAAAAAATATATTGTTAAAACTCAGTTGTTTTTTTTTTGTTTGTTTTGCTTTTTACAATATGCCAGGAGTAATTAAATAATCTTATTTTAAGTGGGCATTTAATAACCTTTATTTAAAAAATATATTTCATTGCGAGTGGGTGCTTAACCAGCTTTCTTCATAAAAGGGGATGGGTTGATGCACAAGCCTGGGTCCTCAGACACGTGAATGCAGGTACTTGGGTAGACAAACTAAATCATTGGATACATAAATTAATCACCTCAATATGTTTACATTTTAATGAGATTTCAGTATTTCTTCTATTTTTCTAGCTGCTTAATGTGGACAAATTATATTGTGTTTGTTGTCTTTCTGATGCCTGATTCTATTTTTTTCTCTCTGAGGTGCGGCTCCATCCAGAGATGGGAGTAGTCACTTCTTCTGCAACCCTCCTGTCCTGTGCAGCAGCAAAATTTCCTGTATATTTGTTTTGTCAATTGTGTCTGTAGCATGGCCCAAGCAGAGGGTCACCCCTTTGAGTCTGGTCTGCTTGAGGTTTCTTTCTCAAATCATGAGTTTTTACCTCGGCCAGTGAGGTTATGTTTTCGGTCGTGTCCGTTTGTTTGTTTGTTGGTTGGTTGGTTGGATTGTTAGCAGGATTACTCCAAAAATCCTCAATGGATTTCAATGAAATTTTTACCAGGGGCGTATCTTGGCCTAACTCGGAAGTCATTAAATTTTGATAATGATCTGGAACATGACCCGGATCCAGTAATTTTTTTTAACGATTCTTCATCATTGCAGGATAGGGCCAATTTCAATATTTTTGCATCTAACTTCATGAAAATGGATCACAAAGGCTCTCTTAAGCTACGACACAACAATAATTTAGCATTTGGTTCTCCTCATTGAATAAACTTGTTATTAGAAAAAAAACTTGTGTAGTTCATGCAGTTTCTCTTTATAAATACGTTTGCTGAAGCTCTAAGGGTTTAACCCTCTGGGGCCAATGCCATTGGATACGATGGCTGAGACCAAGTTTTACAAAATTATAAATAAAGTTTTAAGGATATGAGATAAATCTTACTTTGTTTTTGCTGAAACGTTAACTGCGGACTTTCGAGCCACCGTCCACCATCTTTGTACACCTCATAGAAGCTGTGTGATGATGTGAGCAATGTGAGTGTCCAATCGGAAGGTTCACCGTCACATGGTTTTCCAAAATCCAACTGTAGGGCAGATTCACCTCACGTGACACACCAAAGATTGTTTTTAGGAGTGATGTGTTACTAATTGGCCCATTTTGAATAGCCCCCTGGGTGCTCCGATGCGCCCTGCGCCATTACGCACAGCAAAAGTGAAAGTGAGCAGATGGAGAGCCTCTCATACAATCTCATGTGCTCAAACAGTGTGCGAGTATCAGGATTGCTTGACTAGTTTTCCTGTGAATGTTACTGAATAAGCCTATGGCAAGCTCTCTTGCTCTGGCATAAAGCACTGCTTACCATATTAATGGAGCAAGGGGGAGGAGCCGCTCCTCAAACTGAATGAGCCTCAAAGTGTGACTGTTGCTTTCAGAGCAGGAGAGAACAAGCACACAGTCAACTTCATAGTAGAAGTTTGTGATGTGACCTTTGTGTAATAGCAGACAGAAATTGCTTTGAGATGAAGACAAACAACGCATAGACCATTTTGTATATATTGTTCAAAATGTGCATTTGTGTTCATTGTTTGAACTGTTTTGTTGTACAGTCTTTCACACAAGAGCCCAAATTGCCTTTATAAAGTGTCAAAACAGTTGTTTATTATAGTTTGCTGTGTGTTTGAATAAATGTGTGTGGAAAATAATTTTCCGCTTTACTTTTTCTTTTCTTATTTCTGATTGTATCCTTTATTACACTTATAAAACACAACTATAGCATATATATTTTGAAAATACAGGCTGTCCTGAAAAAAGACACATAAAACTTGATTGTGGGATGCAGGGAGAGCTGTTAACAGCAATAATAAAACATTTATGCCAGGCGAGTGAACTGTACAAAAAATGCCCTCGGACCCCAGAGGGTTAACCACTGAATCTGAAACATGAGGGTAGATGCGTGAAACAACGTGGAATAAGTCTCTTTGCCAAAGGGTATTCCATGTGATGTCAGCGACCCTCTGAGTGTTTCTAGTTTCTTACTACTGTCGCCTGGGTTCTTGCTTTGGGGGTTGGTAAGGTTAGACCTTACTTGTGTGATGCACCTTGAAGCACCTTTGTTGTGATTTGGTGCTATAGAAATGAAATGAAATGAAATTAATTAATTAATTAATTAATTAATTAATTAGATTTTGGAGTAGATTGATCAAAGGTGAAGGAAAACCTTTTAAAAAATATATATCTACAAGAATCCTTAAAAGGGTCTAAAGCATACATGGATAAGCAAAATTTGGTGACTGTAAATGTCTTCATGTTAGATATATCCGAGTTTATTTTTCCTATATCAAGTATTTGCTATGCTTAAATGGTTATATTTTTTGTGAGTTTTAGCCATCTGGCCTGAACTGGCTTTGTCTGATCAGAAAGTCCAGCAAACAAAGGAGTTAGGTTCCATCAGGAACAACTCACAGTCAACTGTGATGAAGACAAGGGGCAAATTTTCCCCTCTGTCTGTGCGAACCAATAGGCAGGGTTGGGAGGGTACCAAGTACCATAATATTAAAGTAATGTAATTTGATTACTTTCAATTACTTCTGGATTACTCCAATATCAAATATGCTAATACAGACAAAATAAACTAAATAGAAATAGTCTTGACCACATAGTACAGTTTATTAAGCAAAAGTAAAACTGTTTCTTTTACATGGCATGCTCTGTTTTACTTCACATTATGAATTAAGAGCACCACAGTATTGTTTTAAACACTCCCAGTGTTCACCTGCTACATTTTCAACAAAAAATGCCAAACAAATGAAGGATAATGAAAACTCAGGCAGTGTGCAGATGAATATGTAATTAAAAGTGGCGGAACAATATACAAAACAAACAAAAAAAGTCTGCTACTTGTTCAGTAAACATAAAATTATCTTACTTTAGTCTTTCACATAGCATTCGCACCATGTTTAACATATCAGTCCACTTACTGAACTTTCAAAATAAGAACAACAGAATAATGAAAACCATTAGGTAAATCCTGTCAGTAAGGAGGCGTGGTCGCCATTTTAATTCCGGGCAAGTTAGTGATTTGCGTGCAGAGAAGTTCACGAAACAGGTGGAATATGCCGGAAAGCTGCACATGTTGGCAAAGCCACAAACGGAGGAACAAGGGAGACAATATTTCCTTCCATAAGTAAGTGGTTTTGGTTCTTCTTGTCACTTTGTCCTTGATATTTGGATGATAAACAGCTGTATGTTTCCTGCCGTACCTGAGTCGCTCGATGACATGGACCATTAACTCTTCACTTATGTCTAGTTGATATTTTCCACTGCTGCACCAATGTCTAGTTAAAATACTTGTTGTTAGTGATTAAAATTGTTTGACAAGACTGGGGATTTTTTTTTTTAATTTGCACCTTAAAATAATGAGATTATAATGACCCGCCCTGTGCCACTCACAGTCACACCCACACATAGAGATGTGTACACACACCACTGACTTCATGAATGAAACTCAGTCAATAAAGGATAATTGTGTAAAAATATAATATATATAAATGTATTGTAATGATTTTAGGAGCCGTGCTGCGCTGAACAGCAGCAGCAGGATGCCTCAGCCCAGCAGCTTGAACAGCACAGATCCGTGTAACTTTCAAGACTAATATTTGGGAATGTGTGTGTGTCAGAGTAAGTTTAATACTTTTCTGACATAATTTAATGTCATTTAATTTTACTGGCTCAATATCCAGGTCAAAATGACATTTTAACACGTATTTTGCGAGCATTTTTCTGAGTGTGTCCAGTCCCGGATCTCCATTTTTGGAGATCCGCAAAAGAAAAAATATATATACAAATAATATCATAAAAATGCATTAAAATTGTAATCCTTGCGAACTAATCCCCATTTTTACTAAATATACCTGTAATCTGAATACGTCTTTTTTCTGTAACTGTACCGGAATACAGTTACCTTTTTTTTGTATCCTAATTATGTAATGCTGTTACATGTATTCCGTTACTCCCCAAGTCTGCCAATAGGATAGGTGTTGCGGGAATAAAACCCACCCACTGTACCGCCTACGGATGCACCAATCCACATTTTTTCACTTCCGATCCTATCTGGATACCTGAATTTAGATATCTGCCGATACTGATACTATTCCGATACAAGAGCTCTGTTTGCTTTATTACCTCCGCCATGGAGGTTATGTTTTTGGTCGAGTTTGTTTGTTTGTCTGTTTGTATGTCTGTCAGCAGGATAACTCAAAATGTTTTGAACGGATTTTGATGAAATTTTGTGGAGTGGTTGGAAATGACAAGAGGAACAAGTGATCATTGTGAGGTGACAAATGAAGCTAGAGATGCACAACTAACACCAAATTGTAGTGGAATCTGTACTGATTCAGTAAAGTGTCATCAGATGTGATGTAGCTTTAAATGTTATGGAGCTAGATCCAGAAGAAAACCGCCATTACGAAAAATCATTTTTATAACTTTTGAATGAATAAAGACATAAAAGTGATTCCAAGTTCTAGTGGTATGTTTTCATGGTCAAGGATGTCAAATATAAAGGAAAGAAAAGTGTATGTATCATAGTTTTGGTTGTAACACTGAATTGTTGAATAGATCACTGTGCCAAGGAGGGAATCTCTTTAGGGTCAGTGACCCTATGGCCTTGTGTAACACATGCAACACTTAAAAAATAGTTCTATTTCAGAATTTACTGTTATTTATTACCTCCGCCAAGGAGGTTATGTTTTCGATCGAGTTTGTTTGTTTGTCTGTTTGTCAGCATAATAACTCAAAACGTTTTCAACAGATTTTGATGAAATTTTGTGGAGTGGTTGGAAATGACAAGAGGAACAAGTGATTAAATTTTAGTGGTGATCCGGACCATGATCCTGATCCAGAAATTTTTTAAAGGATTCTTCGCCATTGCCGGATAGGGGGAAATTTGACATTCTAGTTTCTAACTCCACAAAAACAAGGCAGAAAGGCTTGAAAAAAATTAGGGTGTAACATAGTCAAATGTTCTATCAAACAACAAAGTTTGGTGATGATCGGATCCCGATTCCGGATCTGGTGATCCAGAATATGCAAAAATATAGGGAAAATAGAAAATGTGTCAAGTGTGAGGTGACAAATGAAGCTAGAGATGCACAAATTGTAGCTGAATCTGTACTGTTTCAGTAAGGCGTCATCAGATTTGATGTAGCTTCAAATGTTATGGAACTAGATCCAGAAGAAAACCGCCATTACCGAAAAATTGTTTTTATACAATAACGTTTGAACTAATAAAGACATAAAAGTGATTCCAAGTTCTAGTGGTATGTTTTCATGGTCAAGGATGTCAAATATAAAGGAAAGAAAAGTGTAACACTGAATTGTTGAATAGATCACTGTGCCAAGAAGGGAATCTCTTTAGGGTCAGTGACACTATGGCCTTGTGTAGCACATGCAACACTTAAAAAATAGTTCTACAACCCCTGACAAAAATTCTGGAATCACCGGCCTTGGAGGATGTTCATTCATTTGTTTAACTTTGTAGAAAAAAAGCAGATCACAGACATGACACAAAACTAAAGTCATTTCAAATGGCAACTTTCTGGCTTTAAGAAACACTATTAAGAAATCAAGAAAAAAAAATTGTGGCAGTCAGTAACGTTTACTTTTTTAGACCAAGCAGAGGGAAAAAAAATATGGACTCACTCAATTCTGAGTAATAAATTATGGAATCTGTAGAAGAATTTTTAGGGCCATATTTGAACTGTGATGAACTATCAAGTGTCCTGATCCGAACTGTATGTCCTCTGGTTGAACTAGCAGGTGTTCAACCCAAAAAAAAAGGGCTCTATTAGTCATTCAGTCTGTCAGGGGCTTTCCAAGGCCTTTTAGGTGCTTTCCCGCAGGCCACGTGCAGGGGCCTCAGGCCAGCTGCACGTGTGACTGAGGCCACGTGCGGGGGGGGCCTCAGGCCAGCTGCACCTGTGGCTGAAGGTCTTTTAAAAAAATCAGTTGTAAATCCTTCATGTTTTAATGGGAGCGTTTGTCACATTGAAATAATGGCCTAACACCTGCTTAGGGTTCACTAGAGGACGCTTCCAATAGAAAACCATGTCTTGGGAATGAAATAAATAAAAAAGTCAAAGGAGGAGCGATGCCCGCGGGTCTCCAATAAATAGACGAGCGCGGTTGTCATATTCAGTCTCTCTAGAGGACTCAGTTTGTCTAAGCTTTGTGTCGAAGGCTTAAATAAACTTAAAAACTCTGTGCATTTTATCTTGCTTAAGGCTGAATTATTCTAAAGTGTTGTGTCATTTTCTAGCATATCACTTGCAATTAGTTTGTGTTATCTAAAAGACGACATCCTGAGAAGACTAAAGACGAGCCGCGACAGAACTTGGCGAGCCAGCTTCAGGAGGGTCCAGGGGCATTCCGGCAGCCTGGGGCAGTCCAGCTCATCCCTCCAGACCGTAAATAACAGTGATCACGACTAAAAGGTAAGCAGAAACCTTTTATAATTTCTGCACGATCTGGAGGAGTGAGTCGGGATTTCCGCCCAGGTTGACAGGTGATATTTTTTAATTGCCTCTTACCCAAAAGAACCTGGACTAAGAAAATTGATAAGAGACTAAAAAAAGATAAGATTGAAAATTATCAGGCCTTGTAGATAAAATGCTCAGAAGGTGTGTGTGTTCCCGGGAAAAAGAATGTCTGTGTGAGTGAAAGGTCAGGAATGTTCATGAACTCTGGTGCGGAAAGAGTGCGTGAAGAACTAACCTGGATGCTTGGGGAATAATTGGTGTTGAAATTCGTTACTAACGTGCCGGCTGATAGCATGCGCTGTAGGGGTTAATTTAGGGGAGTATACTGACAAATAGATACAAGGTAATACAAGGTTGTTTAAAGAGTTTAACAGAGACTGAAGTGAAATAAGTGAAAAAAAGAGTTTAACAGAGAATACGTGCAGAGGAAGCACAAGATAAGCGCCTGAGGGGGCGCAGTAGAAATACCGTACATGATAAAGAGATTTAAAGAGGAAAGTGCAAAGTGGCACAGCTGACAGTAAGTAAAAGAGCTCAATAAAGGACGTCATTTTTTAAGAAAAGAGAAAAACTATAAAAAATAATAAAATAAATAGAGAGTTAGTGCAGAATACATGAGAATTAATGAAGCAGAAAATAGTGCAGTAAGGCACCAAATACACGCTTGTGGGGCGTGGGAGAAGAATAAGTAATTAAGTACACAGTAATATGAGTTTTTTATAAGAAAAGAAAAAGAGAGTATTTTCAGTGCAAAGGCACATTAAGCTCACGAGGAGCTCAGTAAGTGAAAAAAAAGGTAGAAGAAAGTGCAGAAAGGCACAGGATACGCACGTGAGGCGCGGTAAGGCATAGAAATAAATGAAATATTGTATGCTCAGAAAGGAGCTTGTGAAAATAATATAGTAAGCACAGGATACGCACGCGAGGCGCGGTAAGGCGTAGAAATAAATGAAATATTGTATGCTCAGAAAGGAGCTTGTGAAAATAATATAGTAAGCACAGGATACGCACGCGAGGCGCGGTAAGGCGTAGAAGTAAATGAAATATTGTATGCTCAGAAAGGAGCTGGTGAAAAATAATATATTAAGCACAGGATACGCACGCGAGGCGCGGTAAGGCGTAGAAGTAAATGAAATATTGTACGCTCAAAGAGGGCTTGTAAAAAAGTAATATATGAAGTTGCTGACAGCGCCGGAGAAGCTGTCTAACGTGAAGAAGAGATACATGCTTAAACAGAACACATTGGTGTTAAGTGAATAAAAAGGTTGTTTAAAGCCGCGGAGTGAAAAGTGGCAGAAGTCTAGCTAGAGATATATAGAAAGTTGTTTTTAATAATTTTTGTGTATAAAGCTTTTGAAGATTGGTGTGTGGGAGAGTGGAGAGTAATCTGTGTAAAGCTGTGAGGGCTTGCAAGCTGGCTGACATACAAGATTAATGTGAAAGAGTACGAGGGGGAGGTATTTAGACCCAACAGGAGGACTTGGGAGGGGCATGACAGGCAGAGAGGAAAGTGTGAAACAGAGACAGTGAAGAAAAAGACAGGAGAAGAGTGCTATGTAAATACAGAAAAGGTAGATATTATTTCAAAGAGAGAAAACTAATAAACAAACAGCAGAAAAAGACGAGAAGCAGAAAGTTAAAAAATTAGAAGGAAAATAGAAAGTCGGGAGCAAAGACATTAGGAAGTGTTAGGGTTGTAAGAGGATTAAATAAATAAAGTTGGTTATAAATCAAAAGAGTTAAAGCTTAGATTATAGTGAAAAAGCTGACAGACTGATCAATGCTTGGGACAGTCTTTGATGGGAGACTTAAGTGATGATGAAATAATACTCCCAGAACATTACTTGACTGACGGAGACATCGAAACCCAGGGAATCAGGACACATTTTTGGCTGGAAAGGACCTATTTTGACAGGGTAGGAGCAGAACATTGGCAGGACGAACAAGAGATCAATCAGAAATTATGGCAGATTACTAAGGTAATCAATCTGAAGCAAAAGAAAGAACAATTCCCTCTAATTAATTGGGAGCTGCTGATAAGACGTCTGTGGCATCAGGGTTTAACCCCGTGGCTGGAGCTGCTTTGTGCTGACCCTAATAAAGAACTTAGCATACCATTAAATCATTTAGTAACACTACCAACCGATCCAGGTGAAGAACTGTTTCCTAGGTTGACTCTGACTGTGGTCCCAAGGAAGGTTCGGTGGGAAACAGGTAAATTTTCATATTTAGTTAAAGAAAAAGAAGACGGGCATAGCAGTTGGAAATTTAATCCTTTTAAGGGTTTAAAATACAAAACAGGTGTTACAGCCAGCAAGTTATTGGTCTGGATCAGGACAGCCCCTGAGGGACTACCAGAACACCATAGAAACACCTCACATAGCGTTTGTCAGGGTTACATGGGTAACTCTCAAGGTCAAGGTCGGGAAAGTACCCCGCTAGACTTAGTACTAAGAAAATATCCAGGAAAACGCACTAAGGCCAACCAATGTATGAGAAAGTGGCACAAAAGGTCACATGGGGGCAGGCAATGGCCTTTGGTGGGATCATTTGATCCGGTGATGTGTGAAGCAGTTGCGGTAGAAATACAGAAAAAAGAAATTAAAGATCAGCAGAAGAATGTAAAAAACAACAAAAAACGCACTGAAGAAAAAGAAGTTTTGGCCTTGTTCAAGCAGGAAGCACAGAGGCTACAGCAGAAAAGAAAAAAAATGACAGAGGAAAGATCCAAAGAGACTAAAGCCAGTGCACCGAGCTGGGAATCAGAGCCACCCCCATATAAACGTCATGATATGGGAAAGACAGCTGGACAATTTGTATTAGGAACTCGTGAAGAGGACCAAGGCATGGATGTGGAGGGCAAATTCACACTGACACTAAAAGCTCGAGAGCCACAAGGAGACAGGTCCTCAGTCTGTCAAATGGATCATACAAGGTCTCCAAGTCCGAAAGTAAGTGGTCGCTCACCACGACCAGCAGGGGGGGCCACAAATAACAGTGACACGGAGGCAGACGAGGATAAAGAGAGAGACCTGAAGGCTCCGCCTGCACATCGAGGTCCACTGAAAACCGTCCCCTCCCACCATAAGTCAGCCGACTGGACCTTCACAGGCTATAGAGGCTCCGAAGAGTGGCACAAGAGCTTCTGTGACACACTGGATCTGGCCAGAAGAGATAATGAAGAACTAGCTGAGCAACTTCGGCTAGCGAAGGAAAGAATACAAAGACATAGGGACGCCGAGGAAAGAAGAATATTACAACAATCGACGCCCAATCAAGGGAATCACATTATACAGCCACCCACCTGAAAAATTTCTGGTGAGATCAGCATTGAGAGTGCAAAAGAGGCCCGACTCAGGCAAAGACAACGATGTGTAGCCAAAGACATAGCGGCTTTAGAACAGAATATAACCGACTGGATGGACTGCCTGGAACCAGTCAGTCGCACTCGATCTGGAAGACAGTATGGAGCCCGCACAGAAGAAGAGGAGGACGAAGACCTCATATGCCCATTGGTGGTTAGAAATGGTCATCATGTGTATACCCCATGGAGCTGGACAGACATGGTGGGGCTGGCCAACAGACTGCCAGACATCACCCAAGGAGCTGGGAGATGGATAACTGCCTTAGAAGAAGGCACTGCAGGGGTAACCTTGTCTTTAGGTGACATAAAAGCCTTGCTAATGCATGTCATGGGAAAACATGACACTGAAGAATTAGCAGGAAAGGTTGGACTAACACAAATGATGGGCACTAATCAACATGATGAAGTCCCCTTTAATCGCTATAGAAACTCCATGTGGGAAGGACTGAGAAGAAAGTACCCTGAGGTCTTGGATCCCTCTAAATTGGATGATGAGGAGTGGACACCTGAAGAGTGCCCAAAGAAGTTCCTGCACCGGTTCCAGAAGAGATGGGCGGAGGAAACAGGAAATGCATGGAACCATTCTCCAGCAACTGAAATCCTGTTTAAAATAACTGTAAAAAAAGGCTCTACCAGATGAGGTTCAGAAAGCCCTAGATGGAGTCGTGGGACTATCAAAAATGAATTGGGCTTTATACTCTGAGCATATTTGTCACCATCTTGAAATCTACAAGAAAGAAAAACAAAAAGAAGAAGATGCAGCAAAATCCCTGACGAAAAAATTGGTGCAGATGCAGTTGGGAGAGCTAACCAAAGTCAAGAAAGAAAAAACAAAGACCCAGGCACCAATGATGACCCCTGTTCCTTCTGAGCCGGCAAGCACGGGCCCTATGGCAAACACTGCTGCCACCATACAGGCACCTGTGGTAACAGCCACACAGAGCCCCCAGGGAGCAGCAGGGAGCACTCCTACAGGAGAAGTCTCAGCACCAGTGGAGCATCACTATCACTACCATAGCACTGGCACACCCGGAAATGGACCCACCTACAGTCATGGGTGGAGAGGAGAGTCACGGAACTTTCAAGGTCAAAGAGGAGGGTGGCGAAGAGGATCTCGCCAACCTTCATTTGGAAACAGATTCCAAAACTCAGCTCCCAGGAACAGTCAAGCGGGACCGCCTATGGGACCAGCACCCCCAATAGGGGATCAACCCTCTAATGAGTGTTGGAGCTGTGGACAACCTGGACATCGAATGAGAAATTGTCCGGCCCGACCTTGGGTTGGACCCTCTGCCTATTGGCAATAGGGAGGCCTAGAGAAGACAGAGGGGGAAACGGTGGCATTGGCTATTTCGATGATACCTAAGGAAGAGCCAACCGTCACCGTTAATATACAAAACAGAGATTTCCCTTTCATGGTGGATACAGGGGCAACATACTCTTGCATAGGGAAAATGGGCGCTCATCTCCCCCTCTCTGGGTCTGTAATTAAGACCATCGGCTTCTCTGGGAAAACTCAAATAATACCTTTTACACGCCCACTTCCTGTAACGATTGCAGGAAAAACAATTGAAGCACCCCTGTTATACTCACAAAATACACCTGTGAATTTGCTGGGAAGAGACATTTTATGTAAGCTACAAACCCAGATAGTGTGTACCCATCAAGGACTGCAAATACACTTTCCTGACGAAGCACTCGCCAACATTATGGTGCTTATGGACATGGAAAACAAGGTCCGACCTGTGCAACCCATGGTATACTGGCTGAAGTTACAACCAGAAAATTCAAATCTTCAACTGGAATGGGAAAAATGGAAGCCCTGGGCCGAACAACACTATGAAGCAGTATGTACACCTAGTTTACCTTTACATGTCACCCTGATGTTCGATGCCAAACAAGAACAAACTGACTATGCATGCTGCTGGGATGCATTGATGAATCAACGGCTGTTTCACATAACCACCACAGAAATTTATTTAGGCCCCCAAGGGGCCGCAGCTTCTGTCAAGCTAACTTCAGCTGAACAACAATGGTATCAAGTGCCGAATGCCACGCCTCATGTGACCCTTTTAGTCTCAGAAAAGTACGAATCCCATGACCTAGGTCCAATGGTAAAGACAGCCTCAGAAGTTGAAGAATGGCAAAACATGGAAAGTCCACAAGTACATCTGTCAAAAGACCAGCAGTTTGTACGAATTAATTTAAAAGTAAATGATGAGGCTATAGCTCAAAAAGTGGAGCTCAATCCTAGACCAGAGGGACAGATGGTGTTATCGGCCCAACAAGAGAAATTGTTAGAGCAAATACCACCAGTGGTGTGGTCCAAAAGCAAAACGGATGTAGGACTAGTAAAAACAGCCTTACCAGTAAAAATAAAAGTAAAACCGGGAGCAAAACTGCCTCACCAAAGGCAGTATCCATTAAAACCTCAGGCTATTGAAGGCATAAAACCAGTAATTAAGGGACTAATGGCAGCTGGAGTTTTAATAAAAACTGCAAGCCCATGCAATACTCCTATCTATCCTATCCCTAAAAACAATACCAAAGAGTATCGGCTGGTACATGATCTGCGTCCTATCAATGCAATAATAGAAATGGATGCACCTATAGTACCTGATCCGCATACTATACTATCAAGCATCCCTGCTGGAGCAAAATGGTACACAGTAATCGATCTGTGTTCAGCCTATTTCAGTGTGCCTGTGCACCCAGACTCACAACATTTGTTTGCATTCACATTTCTGGGACAACAGCTAACGTATACACGGCTACCTCAGGGACTGAACCTGTCCCCAGCCATCTTTAACAAAGTCCTGGCTGAAGATTTACAACACCTTGACATACCCAGTACATTGGTACAATATATGGATGATCTCCTTATTGCATCAGAGACTCAAGAACAGTGTGAAAAAGATTCATTAATTGTATTGCATGCATTGGCAGATGGAGGTCATAAAGTAAGTAAGGACAAATTGCAGTTCTGCAAACAACAAGTAGAATACTTGGGAAGACAGTTGTGTGGGACCACGCGATGTATAGCCCCAAGCCAAGTGGAGGCTATAATCAAGGCTCCCAAACCCCAAACAGTGGGACAGATGCTTTCATTCCTTGGGATGGCAGGGTACAGTCGGCCGTGGATTTGTGATTATGCTATAAAAACTGCACCTTTGCGTGCCATGATTAGAGCAGTGGGGCAAACAAGCAATGCAGCTCTCCTCGTCTGGACAGATGAGGCAACGGGAGCTTTTGAGGCCCTAAAAACAGACATGCAATCTGCTCCCGCGTTAGGTAACCCAGATTATGGGAAACCTTTCCATTTGTATGTTACTGAAAAAGCTGGTTATGCTTGTGCTGTACTAATGCAGGAAACAAATGAAGGAAAACAACCATTGGCCTATTATAGTACAAAGCTTGACAACATTGAAACAGGATTGCCACCATGCTATCAGGGTCTAGCAGCAGCTGCCTTTGCATTTCAAAAAGCATCATCCATAATCATGGGACATGCAGTAACGTTGTACACGTCGCATCAGTTACATGCCCTGCTAACCAGTCAACGTTTTGTCTTAACACAAGCTAGACGCACTGGATACGAAGTTGTGTTGTCCGCTCCAGAAATAACAACACAACGTTGTCACACGGTGAATCCCGCCACCAAATTGACTACACCGTTAGATGGTACTCCACATAACTGTGTGGCAGAGACAGAGAAATTTTTGAGAGCCAGAGAACATTTGTATAATCACGCCATAGATGCAGATCTAACCCTGTTCGTGGATGGCTCATGCTTTCGGGATGCCGAGGGATTGCATGCGGGTATGGGGATTGTTAAACTAAACACGGATGGCGAGACCTTTGAATTACTGGAGTCCCAAGGAATTGATCAGCCTTGTTCAGCCCAACTGGCAGAAATCAAAGCCTTAACTATGGCTTGCCAGATAGCTAAAGATCAACGTGTTAATATCTACACAGACTCAGCCTACGCTTATGGCGTATGTCATGTACATGCAAACATTTGGAAACAAAGGGGATTCCTGAGAGCAGATGGCACCCCTGTCACTCATGGAGAAGCGATTTCCCAACTGTTACAAGCTCTCCAATTACCGTCTGAGGTAGCCATCATTAAATGTGCAGGTCATCAAAAGAATAATAACATCATAGCTCAAGGTAACAATCTAGCAGATGACGCAGCTCGCAAAGGAGCACAAGGAGAAAATATGTTCCCCCTGCTAACCATCCAAGATTGTGCCCCACTGGTTTCACTTGACGCACTGATAGTGGCTCAAAGTAGGGCCAGTGGAGAAGAAAAACGAATGTGGGTTAAACGAGGCGCTATTGAGACACGCAGTCAGGGGCCAGCAGACAAGCTGTGGCGCAGTAGTCATGGACATTTTGTGTTACCCACCAATTTATTACGACATGCAATCATTTGGGCCCACGGACCCGATCATTGTTCGCGAGTCCAAATTATGAACAAACTAAAAGCTGTCTGGTGGTCACCATATATGGCAGCAACAGTGGACCGTTTGTTGAATGAGTGTGAGGTATGTGCACAGTACAATGTCCGGAAATCATTCACAGCCCCTTTAGCCCACATTCCGGTCCCTGATGGGCCATTCAGACATCTTATGATGGATTTCATAGACATGGGAGCTGAAAATCGAGTTAAACGAATGAGATATGTTTTGGTAGTGATATGCAGATTCAGCCGATGGATTGAGGCAGTAGCCTCTGCAAATCAAGACCATAAAACGGTAGCCAAATTCTTGTGCCGCGATGTCTTTCCAAGATTTGGCATTCCAGATACTATCTCATCTGACAACGGTAGGGCTTTTGTAGCCAAGGTTACACAAGAAACATTCAAACAATTGGGTATCAAACAGAAGTTTGGGTGTGTTTATCACCCCCAATCAAATGGGGCGGTGGAACGGGCTAATGGCATTTTAAAGAACAAACTAGCAAAAATCATAGCAGACAGTAATGGCAAACTAACCTGGCTGGATGCGTTGCCGCTTGCTTTATTGTCAATGCGCTCACAAACTAACCGACTAACCCATTTGACACCATTTGAAGCTCTTACAGGTCGGCCGATGCCTATTCCATACCTGAAGGACCCTTTGGACTCAGGAACACACCCCTTCCGCAGATGCCATGGAGACAGTCACATGTGCCAGTGGCAACGATACCCTCCAGGGGAGGCAGCCAAGGTCGGCCATATGCAGCAACTGCCCGAGTGCATCCTAGACCCAATTCACTGCTAGGACCTGTCCCCAGCTTTCCACCCCCAAGGCAGGAGAGATATTCTGATCAGCCCAGTACCTCTGGAGGAGGATCAGCAGGGGTGGACCTTAGTGAACTCACCCACCAGGACAGAGGGGAGCTTTGTACAGGCTACTAAATGCCCAGAGTGTCCCAACCACTTGCCTGTGCGACATCAACAATACTCCCCCCACACACGAAATGCCTTCCCCCTTGTACTTCCTGTCCCCTGGACTGCACAACCTTAATCTGGTCATGGTCACCCCACTGGACATGGCAATCTTGGTTCGAGAGCTTTGTCTTCCACAAGAGTCTGTTCCAAAAACCTTGGAGCAGCTCCTGCCCCTCACAAATCACATTCCCCATGAGCTATTTGAGGAAATCATGCCACAACTAAGTCAGACAGCTGCATACCTGTTCAGGATACACCGTGACAATGCCAACATCTCTTGTGCTCAGGAGGGCCTCCATACTCAACTGTGTGGTCTTCAGTCTAGTATGGACATGCTAGCCAGCATGATGGAGCATATGGAAAGGGAGCAGCTAGGACTGGCCACCACCACCCTGAATGTGGGCAAGAATTCTCTGGGGGCCCTGTACAACCTGGCCAAGCAGCACAAGGAGCTGGAAAGATCCATCAGAGAACTGCACGACTGTCTGAAAGCCAGAATTCCTGATCCTTCCCCCACTACCCCTGAAAGGCCAACCTCCCCATGTTCCCCAACTTCTCCCAAAACTTCAGATGCTGAGTAAATGCTGAGGAGCGCGGACTGACGTAATGGCACTGAACACGGACTATGATCTTGGTTCTTGAGTTTGAATTGCGGACTGGTTTCAGAAATCTGAGTGTAAATAAAAACAAAGAAGGATATATGTTAGTAACGAAGGTTGGGTAAATGTCTGTCCTTACCATCATCTGCGTAACACAGATAAAGCTAAATGCATACACATAGATATCACATTGCAAAGTTATAAAAAGGGGACCCTTACACGGCGTGTTTGTAGATTTAGTAGTAGAGATGCACCATAGGGACCCCTTTTTCTTAAATTATAGCATGCCTCAAGAGACATGCATCGCCTAAATTTGGCGTCTGGCCAAAAAGGGCATTAGAAAACAAGCTGAAAAAGAAGAAAAACAAAGTGGAGAATGTTGAGAAATGGCCTATAATGAAAACCATTATATGATTGACTAAGGCAAATGACTTAAGGACGGACATGAAGGGAAACCATTTATTGTGTTTATCATTTAACTAGACATAGCTGCGCTAACCTTAGAATAGTTTCTTGATTGGTTGACTAAATAGTGGTAACGTAGGGGTTATTTGATGCATTTAAATAATAAATGTGTGACGCTTTAACAAAATAATATGTAGAACCAAGTATAATGGGTTGGAGCCTCTGGTTGAGTGAGTCAATAGATGCCAGAAGATGATTGGTTGCACTGATGTCAATGTAAAGCCTTTACTTTGCCATGATTAAGAAGTTGCTGTAACTTGTTTTATGTGGCCATTTTAAGTGCCTTGAATTACACCAAAACTCAATGTTTGAATGTCACCTTGCGTTGATATAATCCAGCTAATTGCTCACCTTGTGCCTTAGTATGTAGGTTCACCTGCACTGCAATATATTTACCGTGTGAAGTATCACTGATATTCATATCCGCACCAGAGTTATCAGTAAGTCGAGTGATGTGTTTTTCTTTTTTATTATTGCAATGCACAAATGAAGATGTCTTGTCAGTAAACAACCCAAGAGTATAGTTGAAGTAATGGGACTCTTTCGAGTCCCAGAGGAGGGACTGTAGAAGAATTTTTAGGGCCATATTTGAACTGTGATGAACTATCAAGTGTCCTGATCCGAACTGTATGTCCTCTGGTTGAACTAGCAGGTGTTCAACCCAAAAAAAAAAGGGCTCTATTAGTCATTCAGTCTGTCAGGGGCTTTCCAAGGCCTTTTAGGTGCTTTCCCGCAGGCCACGTGCAGGGGCCTCAGGCCAGCTGCACGTGTGACTGAGGCCACGTGCGGGGGGGGCCTCAGGTCAGCTGCACCTGTGGCTGAAGGTCTTTTAAAAAAATCAGTTGTAAATCCTTCATGTTTTAATGGGAGCGTTTGTCACATTGAAATAATGGCCTAACACCTGCTTAGGGTTCACTAGAGGACGCTTCCAATAGAAAACCATGTCTTGGGAATGAAATAAATAAAAAAGTCAAAGGAGGAGCGATGCCCGCGGGTCTCCAATAAATAGACGAGCGCGGTTGTCATATTCAGTCTCTCTAGAGGACTCAGTTTGTCTAAGCTTTGTGTCGAAGGCTTAAATAAACTTAAAAACTCTGTGCATTTTATCTTGCTTAAGGCTGAATTATTCTAAAGTGTTGTGTCATTTTCTAGCATATCACTTGCAATTAGTTTGTGTTATCTAAAAGACGACATCCTGAGAAGACTAAAGACGAGCCGCGACAAATCACCCTGTAAATTTTCATCCCCAAACCTAACACCTGCATCAAATCAGATCTGCTCATTAGTCTGCATCTAAAAAGGAGTGATCACACCTTGGAGAGCTGTTGCACCAAGTGCACTGACATGAATCATGGCTCCAACATGAGAGATGTCAGTTGAAACAAAGGAGAGGATTATCAAACTCTTAAAAGAGGGTAAATCATCACGCAATGTTGCAAAAGATGATGGTTGTTCATAAAACTGAAATTGAAGATAAAACTGAAATTATTGTACTTGGCCCCACTAATCTTAGAAACATAGTGTCTAACCAGATCCTTACTCTGGATGGCATTACCCTGACCTCTAGTAATACTGTGAGAAATCTTGGAGTCATTTTTGATCAGGATATGTCCTTCAATGCGCATATTAAACAAATATGTAGGATTGCTTTTTTGCATTTGCGCAATATCTCTAAAATTAGAAAGGTCTTGTCTCAGAGTGATGCTGAAAAACTAATTCATGCATTTATTTCCTCTAGGCTGGACTATTGTAATTCATTATTATCAGGTTGTCCTAAAAGTTCCCTGAAAAGCCTTCAGTTAATTCAAAATGCTGCAGCTAGAGTACTGACGGGGACTAGAAGGAGAGAGCATATTTCACCCATATTGGCCTCTCTTCATTGGCTTCCTGTTAATTATAGAACAGAATTTAAAATTCTTCTTCTTACTTATAAGGTTTTGAATAATCAGGTCCCATCTTATCTTAGGGACCTCATAGTACCATATCACCCCAATAGAATGCTTTGCTCTCAGACTGCAGGCTTACTTGTAGTTCCTAGGGTTTGTAAGAGTAGAATGGGAGGCAGAGCCTTCAGCTTTCAGGCTCCTCTCCTGTGGAACCAGCTCCAAATTCAGATCAGGGAGACAGACACCCTCTCTACTTTTAAGATTAGGCTTAAAACTTTCCTTTTTGCTAAAGCTTATAGTTAGGGCTGGATCAGGTGACCCTGAACCATCCCTTAGTTATGCTGCTATAGACTTAGACTGCTGGGGGGTTCCCATGATGCACTGAGTGTTTCTTTCTCTTTTTGCTCTGTATGCACCACTCTGCATTTAATCATTAGTGATTGATCTCTGCTCCCCTCCACAGCATGTCTTTTTCCTGATTCTCTCCCACAGCCCCAACCAGTCCCAGCAGAAGACTGCCCCTCCCTGAGCCTGGTTCTGCTGGAGGTTTCTTCCTGTTAAAAGAGAGTTTTTCCTTCCCACTGTCGCCAAGTGCTTGCTCACAGGGGGTCGTTTTGACCATTGGGGTTTTTCTGTAATTATTGTATGGCCTTGCCTTACAATAATAATAATAATAAAAGTGCCTTGGGGCAACTGTTTGTTGTGATTTGGCGCTATATAAATAAAATTGATTTGATTTGAAATCAGAATTCATTTGATCAATTGAAAGGATATTTGGGGATGATGAAATCATTTTTCAAGATTCAATTCAATTCAATTCAATTTTCAGACCTTTTGTCTGACTTAGTGCTTAGCTCAGATAAGATAATTATAGTGGGCGATTTTAACATCCACATAGATGCTGAGAATGACAGCCTCAACACTGCATTTAATCTATTATTAGACTCAATTGGCTTCGCTCAAAATGTAAATGAGTCCACCCACCACTTTAATCATACTTTAGATCTTGTTTTGACTTATGGTATGGAAATTGAAGACTTAACAGTATTCCCTGACAACCCCCTTCTGTCTGATCATTTCTTAATAACATTTACATTTACTTCACTGGACTACCCAGCAGTGGGGAATAAGTTTCATTACAGTAGAAGTCTTTCGGAAAGCGCTGTAACTAGGTTTAAGGATATGATTCCTTCTTTGTTATGTTCTCCAATGCCATATACCAACATAGTGCAGAGTAGCTACCTAAACTCTGTGAGTGAGATAGATTATCTCGTCAATAGTTTTACATCCTCTCAGGTCATCTGCAAATCAGGTCGTCTGCAAGTGATTTAGCACCAGGTTCTCCACAAACATGAGTTGCGTGGGAGGAGAGGGGCAGCCGCATATCTGGCTGCGCCCCAGTCAAGTCACGAGCGGCTCTGCTCACCCCCCAGCTATCAGGGGCCAACCGAAAATCCACGGCGCTTCGGTATGGCTTCATCTAGGCAGGATTCTGACTTAGAGGCATTCAGTCATAATCCCACAGATGGTAGCTTCTCACCATTGGCTCCTCAGCCAAGCACATACACCAAATGTCTGAATCTGCGGTTCCTCTCGTACTGAGCAGGATTATTATTGAAACAACACATCATCAGTAAAGTAAAACTAACCTGTCTCATGACAGTCTAAGATGATAATGCATCTTGCCATAGAGCAAAAACTGTGAAAACATTCCTTGCAAAAAGACACATAGGGTCAATGTCATGGCCTGCGAATAGTCCGGATCTTAATCCAATTGAAAATCTTTGGTGGAAGTTGAAGAAAATGGTCCATGACAAGGCTCCAACCTGCAAAGCTGATCTGGCAACAGCAATCAGAGAAAGTTGGAGCCAGATTGATGAAGAGTACTGTTTGTCACTCATTAAGTCCATGCCTCAGAGACTGCAAGCTGTTATAAAAGCCAGAGGTGCTGCAACAAAATACTAGTGATGTATTGGAGCGTTCTTTCGTTTTTCATGATTCCATAATTTTTTCCTCAGAATGGAGTGATTCCATATTTTTTTCCTTCTGCTTGGTCTAAAAAAGTAACCGTTACTGACTGCCACAATTTTTTTTCCTGATTTCTTACAGTGTTTCTTAAAGCCAGAAAGTTGCCATTTGAAATGACTTTAGTTTTGTGTCATGTCTGTGATCTGCTTTTTTCCTACAAAATTAAACAACTGAATGAACATCCTCCGAGGCCGGTGATTCCATAATTTTTGCCAGGGGTTGTATTTCAGAATTTACTGTTATTTATTACCTCCGCCAAGGAGGTTATGTTTTCGACTTTGTTTGTCTGTCTTTTTGTCAGCAGGATAACTCAAAAAGTTTGGAACAGATTTTGATGACATTTTTTTGGAGTGGTTGGAAATGACAAGAGGAACAAGTGATTAAATTTTAGTGGTGATCCGGATCACGTTCCTGATCCAGGAATTTTTTAAATGATTCTTCACCATTGCGAGATAGGCGGAATTTTGACATTCTAGTTTCTAATTCCACAAAAACAAGGCAGAAAGGCTTGAAAAAAAATTAGGGTGTAACATAGTCAAATGTTCTATCAAACAACAAAGTTTGGTGATGATCGGATCCCGATTCCGGATCTGGTGATCCAGAATATGCAAAAATATAGGGAAAATAGAAAATGTATCAGTGTGAGGTGACAAATGAAGCTAGAGATGCACAAATTGTAGCTGAATCTGTACTGTTTCAGTAAGGTTTCATCAGATTTGATGTAGCTTCAAATGTTATGGAACTAGATCCAGAAGAAAACCGCCATTACCGAAAAATCGTTTTTATACAATAACTCTTGAACTAATAAAGACATAAGTGATTCCAAGTTCTAGTGGTATGTTTTCATGGTCAAGGATGTCAAATATAAAGGAAAGAAAAGTGTATGTATCATAGTTTTGGTTGTAACACTGAATTGTTGAATAGATCACTGTGCCAAGGAGGGAATCTCTTTAGGGTCAGTGACCCTATGGCCTTGTGTAACACATGCAACACTTAAAAAATAGTTCTATTTCAGAGTTTACTGTTATTTATTTCGAGAAGTGTTTCATAAATGTTAAAAAAATTCATATATTTACAGTTTAGTTGAATAATAAATTCAATTTTGTCTCATTTGTTTTTGTCTATAAGCACATGCAATATCAATATCAGTGCTCAGATGACAGTAGCTTCTGGGAAAGGTGCAAGTTGCAGTAAACTGATGACAAGCGCTAAGGATACATGCTATCCAGTCACAACAGATGAAACTTTTTTTTTTTACTAGCAGTCATCATTGTTAGACTTTTTTAGGTTCAGTGATTCCACGGCATGTAGATTTTATGGCGTCAGTGACCCCATAGCCTTGGCGGAGGCTTGCACTCTCTGAATGCTTCTAGTTTTTATTATTATTATCATTATTGTTGATTTTTATATGAGGATATTTTGTATCCCCAGTTATACAGCTTCATTATAAAGTGGTATAGAGGAGGATTTTCTTAAAAAGTAAAACCTGAAAGTTCAATTTGCCAGAAGGTACATGTAAGATGCAAGCAGAGATTTGATGTTTTGGTAAAAGAATGAAGTACTTTTTTTGTGTGTGTGGTTTCTTTTGGCTTCCTCAAAACAGTAAATGTACTTGTATGCAATTTTTTGGGAACCCCTTTGGAAATAAAAAAATCAATCAAATTTTGACTGATGAAAAATGGTAGGTCTTGAAATAAAAAAAGCATGCACTTTATAGAGAAAAGACAGCTCTCTCTCTCTCCATCTGTCCGTCTCTCTCTGTTTCTCTGTCTGTCCCACTCGTGCTCTCCATCTCTCTCTCTCTCTTTCCCTCTCTCTCTCTGTCTGTCTGTCTGTCTGTCTCTCTCTCTCTCTCTATCTGTCTCTGTCTGTCTCTCTCCCTCCCTCTGTCTCTCTCTCTCTCTTTCCCTCTCTCTGTCTCTCTCTCTCTCTCTCTGTCTCTCTCTGTCTCTCTCTCTCTTTCCCTCTGTCTGTCTGTCTGTCTCTCTCTTTCCCTCTGTCTCTGTCTCTCTCTCTCTGTCTCTCTCTCTCTGTCTCTCTCTCTCTCTCTCTTTCCCTCTCTCTCTCTGTCTCTCTCTCTGTCTCTCTCTCTCTCTCTCTTTCTGTTGGGTATTTTCTCCTCCAAACATTTTTAAAACCTTTAACAAGACAAACAGAGTCAAGAAACACCAGTGAGACAGAAAGTCAAATATTACGCGCGGAGTGCGGCCAGGCTGTACACCAAGGCTACACTAAAGTCTGGCCTGCTTTTCCGCTCTTTTTATTAAGAGACGCCCTCATCACATAAACAAGAAACTTGTCCTAAGGGTGGGGGTAATGACGCAAGACAAGTTTCTTCCCATAACATAAACGCATACGTCAAGTGCAGCTGTAAGGAAGAACACTTCAGGTCAGCACATCTCGTTCGTCTGTTGCAGTTATCAGCTGTTTTGCATCTGCCTGGAACACTAAGCATCACAATCAGTCAAAATTCAACCTTCAGTTCTTTTACTCCCAGTCGTTAGCGGCTACGAAAACAAAGTTATGTTATAACAATAAGTACATCCAGTCCTTCATTCCCAGTTCAGATTGACCCCAGAGTGCTAAAACAAAATTGAATTCTCAGGCTTGGTTAAGACAGGTGCAAAACAGCACAACACCGTTCTCATGAGAAAGAAGACAAAGCTAAAACAAGGTTGAATAACACATACATTCTCAGGGTGAAGTGCAAACAGCACAACACCGTTTTCATAAGAAAGAAGACGAAGGTACAAATGTTTAACAGTGATAACATATATATATATATATATAAAATCCTTAACATTTCCCACCTGTTTATCACCTGTTAAACATACAGTAGGCATCACCCAGCTTAGTTAGTTAGTTTATTAACTTAATCTATTCTGTCCACGTTTTTATTAATTAAACACCACCAACAGATGGAAGATTTGAATCCAGCTGCTATTTGATCAACCAGTTTATACTCGTCAGGCACTCCTCTGGGGACTCCTATTGCGTCAATATATGTTGGATTTCCTACTCCTTTCCAATCTCTTTTTACTCTATGTCTGGCTATGCCTTTCTGCCAATCCTCAGGAATAAGAGGCTGCATATGTCGTAACGTCTTCAGGGGTCATGGGTAACAATAATGATATTAATGCACAATAACCTGACACATTTCGTGGCAGTCTATCAAAGATTCTGTTATCACCACACCACCACCATACATCACTCCTACCGACTGGTATAAATGAACCGTTTTTCTGTATTATTCGACTACACCACTTGTCTTATTACTTTTTCAGCTAAAGCTTCATAGGCTAAGAGTGTGTTAACTCATCACGTCAACAGTTCAAGCTTGAACTGGAGTTGTGAGCTTTTCAATATCATCATAATTCTCAGTACAGTCATTACAGTTTTCTCCACTAAGGTCTGACTGTTTCAATGCTTGATATTTTGGCATAGTTTGTTGGAAGGCCAGATTACGCTGTACAAATGTATTTGACACCATTTTCAATAGTAACTGCCAACATGGTCCTGAAGTCAACCAGGACCAGGGATTCCACCGGTTCACGGCTAGGGTGTCTTTATGCATTGCATCACGAAGTTCATTCAGCTCCTCCAATGCGTCCTGCATATCCACTGAATGAATGGAGTCTGGGATGAAAGTACAGCATGTTGTGTTCAGCAGAACACAAACTCCTCCCTGTGAACCAGTAAGCAAGTCTAAAACCATGCGATTTTGCATCACCATGGTACGTAAAGCATCTATTTCAGTGTTTTGAGCTGCTACTATTTTTTTTGTTACATTCATGAACAGACCCAATCAATAATTCAGAGTTTCAATCATTAATGAATTTTTTCCCACTCCTATCCAGGGGAACAATGAATGTGCTATTTTATCTCCTACAGACCACAATTTTTTGGTCCTTTAGTACATCCGAGCCCCACATGTGATTATGTGGTAACACATCTGGGTATATCAATCTCCTCCGTCTGGTGCTGCCATTCTTCTCTGTGGAGGTCTTACCACATATGTATGGTCAGTCACCTGGGTAGGTGCACACACACCACCCCAATTTGGTGGGAGACTCATGTACAGTCTGGAACCATAAAGCCAATAGATGTCATCATACACCGGAGTACCATTTACAGGTGGTAGCAAAACTTACTAACATAAGCACATGATTCATCCGTTCCCCATGGACAGGAGCCTGTATAATTACATCCCCGTCCAATGTGATGAAGATAAGTACCATCCACATATTATGTTTTGGTTAGGCTTAAATTATTTGATAAAACATACGTTTGGGTACACAGACGTTTCTTAATTTTACCTACATTTTTATTCCCTGTCCCGTAAAAGCAAATTGGGAATGGCCGTTGTGATGACAATTTAACGTGATGATGTTTTTGCATTTCCCTTCAGTCTAGTCAATGGAGCAGCACTTGGGCACGCTTGTACGTCCTCTGTTGAAATCCCTATCATATAAGTGGTTGCACTGAGGCAAGTGGTGTTACATCTTATCAGATTTGCTGAGAACTGCTGCCCCCGAAATACAGTTTGATTATGCATCCGTATGATAAGACATTCTGTCACCCTAGCAGGGTACGGTTTAGCCGTCAGAGCTGGGTGTGTTGAGGATATAGGTATTTGCGAACAAACATAATAATTAGTAACGTAATTCCATAGCCAATAAATGAACATATCTGTACCCCATATTAGTATGGTATATATGAGGGTGTCCATCTGTCTCGTTCACATTATGAATAAACCTCTTCTGATGTTGCTTGCGTTGTTCTCTGGCTCGGTCCACAGTGAGCTGCAATTCTTGGGTCAACCACCAGGCCAGGAATCCGAGGAGCACGAAACACACTAAGATCACAACACAACCGGCTGCCCTACCAACAGTCCGGCAGCGGCGGCGCTGAGCACGCCGCTCCGGGGTCTGCTGTAGTTCAGTCATGATTGCTAGGATACAGTGTTGTTAACCACCTCACCTAATAGTGCAAGGATCTCCCTGCTTCACTGGCATTGAGACAATCTATTGCTAATTAAATAGACTCCCTTTGTAGCCAGACTTCCCCTTACACTGTGGAGGCCGCCAACACACGCTGTATCTTACAGTGATGTATCCACGTTGATCTCTCCGCTATCTTTACTGCAGTTGGTGTTGTTAACAGCACTTGGTATAGACCTTCCCAACGAGGACTGGACTCTGATGAACACCCAGTCTCCTGGCTAGACTACCGGAAGGCCGTCCTGTGGAAGATCAAAATTATTCGGCAGTAAATGTGTTTAAGTTATCTCTTTCTGTGTTAATATCCTTTTCCTAAAATTTGCTTATGTTTGTTCCTCATCTGCTGTTTTAGTATCCATGTCAAAATTGGTAGACGATATGGTCGTCCATAAAGTATCTCAAATGGTGTTAACCCTGATGGTGTTGGTGTTATTCTCATATACAATTTTACCAGGTCCAACATTCAATCCAGGTTTGTTTTGTCTCTTCTATACATTTCCTTAATCTTATTTTTATTGCGCCCTTTTATGTGCCCTTTGTCCTTTCCACTAATCCGGCACTGTGTGGTTGATAAGCACAATGATTTTTGAGATAGACCTGTAGCGCTTCTCCTACGTATTGCACTATTGTATTAACAAAATGCGCTCCATTATCTGAATAGACTGTTTCTGGTATTCCAAATCATGGAATGATGTCTTTGCACAATGCCTTAGCCACTGTAAGTGCACCTGCATGTTTTGTAGGGAACAATTCTACCCATTTTGAGAAGGCATCAATTATGACTAAACAAAATTCCTTCCCTTCATGTTTACTCAGCTGTATATAATCCATATGAATCACTTGAAAGGGATATTGTGGTGTTGGAAATTTGCCTCTTTGGGGTCTCAAATTGCCTTGTGAGTTGTGTTTTGCACATGTCATGCATGCTCTACAATGCTGTTTTGCATATGCATCGAACCCATAAAGACAAAAAATAGATTGCAATTGCGATATCATACCCCCTGATGAGACATGCGTCACACCATGGCTCATAATAGCTGCCCATTTAAACATATTTTTTTTTGGCAATATGGGTTTCTTTTGTGGTCATATCCGGAGGGGTGTCATATAGGAGAAAAATAGAAAGAGCTGTTGCCGCCTTTGCGGTTTTGTCAGCAACGTCATTTCCTTTTGAAACACTGTCAGAGCCTTTGGTGTGAGCCGCACATTTGCATATAGCAATTTGGTTAGGCAATTTCACAGCGTACTGAAAGCGTACTGGCTGTCTGTATAAATTGATACAGCCGTACCTTTAAACAGATAGCAAGCTGCAGTTAAAGCAACTAATTCAGCTGCTTGTGCTGAAAATGAGGATGGCAATGAAGCAGAATCCAATACTTCTGAATTTGTGACAACAGCATATCCAGATTGTGTTTGTCCATA